>NW_024609604.1:65000-67500 GCF_018296145.1 Oncorhynchus tshawytscha | reverse complement strand
GTCCTGTGTGTGTGTGTGTGTGTGTGTGTGTGTGTGTGTGTCCTCTGTGTGTGTGTGTGTGTGTGTGTGTGTGTGTGTGTGTGTGTGTCCTGTGTGTGTGTGTGTGTCTGTGTGTGTCCTGTGTGTGTGTGTGTGTGTGTGTGTGTGTGTGTGTGTGTGTGTGTGTGTCCTCTGTGTGTGTGTGTCCTGTGTGTGTGTGTGTGTCCCTGTGTGTGTGTCCTCTGTGTGTGTGTGTGTGTGTGTCCTGTGTCTCTGTGTGTGTGTGTGTGTGTGTGTGTCCTCTGTGTGTGTGTGTGTGTCCTCTGTGTGTGTGTGTGTGTCCTGTGTGTGTGTCCTCTGTGTGTGTGTGTCCTCCTGTGTGTGTGTGTCCTGTGTGTGTGTGTGTCCTGTGTGTGTGTGTCCTGTGTGTGTGTGTGTCCCCTGTGTGTGTCCTGTGTGTCCTGTGTGTGTGTGTGTGTCCTGTGTGTGTCCTGTGTGTGTGTGTGTCCTGTGTGTGTGTGTCCTGTGTGTGTGTGTCCCTGTGTGTGTGTGTCCTGTGTGTGTGTGTGTGTGTCCTGTGTGTGTGTGTGTGTCCTGTGTGTGTGTGTGTGTGTGTGTCCTCCTGTGTGTGTGTGTGTGTGTCCTGTGTGTGTGTGTGTGTGTGTCCTGTGTGTGTGTGTGTCCCTGTGTGTGTGTGTGTGTCCTGTGTGTGTCCTGTGTGTGTGTGTGTGTGTGTCCCTGTGTGTGTGTGTCCTGTGTGTGTCCAGTGTGTGTGTGTGTGTGTGTGTCTGTGTGTGTGTGTGTGTGTGTGTGTGTGTGTGTGTGTGTGTCCTGTGTGTGTGTGTGTGTGTGTCCCTGTGTGTGTGTGTGTGTCCTGTGTGTGTGTGTCCAGTGTGTGTGTGTGTCCTGTGTGTGTCCTGTGTGTGTGTCCTGTGTGTGTGTGTGTGTGTCCTGTGTGTGTGTGTGTGTGTGTGTGTGTGTGTGTGTGTGTGTCCTGTGTGTGTGTGTCCTGTGTGTGTGTGTGTGTGTGTGTGTGTGTGTGTGTGTCCTCTGTGTGTGTGTGTGTGTCCTGTGTGTGTGTGTGTCCTGTGTGTGTGTGTGTGTCCTGTGTGTGTGTGTGTGTGTGTGTGTCCTGTGTGTGTGTGTGTGTGTGTGTGTGTCCTGTGTGTGTGTCCTCTGTGTGTGTGTGTGTCCTGTGTGTGTCCTCTGTGTGTGTGTCCTGTGTGTGTGTGTGTGTCCTGTGTGTGTGTGTGTGTGTGTGTGTGTGTGTGTGTGTGTGTGTGTGTGTGTGTCCTGTGTGTGTGTGTGTGTGTGTGTGTGTGTGTCCTGTGTGTGTGTGTGTGTGTGTGTGTGTGTGTGTGTGTGTGTGTGTGTGTGTGTGTGTCCTGTGTGTGTGTGTGTGTGTGTGTGTGTGTGTGTGTGTGTCCTGTGTGTGTGTGTGTGTGTCCTGTGTGTGTGTGTGTGTCCTGTGTGTGTGTGTGTGTGTCCTGTGTGTGTGTGTCTGTGTGTGTGTGTGTCCCTGTGTGTGTGTGTGTGTCCTGTGTGTGTGTGTGTGTGTGTGTGTGTGTGTGTGTGTGTGTGTGTGTGTGTGTGTGTGTGTGTGTGTGTGTGTGTGTGTGTGTGTGTGTGTGTGTGTGTGTGTGTGTGTGTGTGTGTGTGTGTGTGTGTGTGTGTGTGTGTGTCTCCTCTGTGTGTGTGTGTGTGTCCTGTGTGTGTGTGTGTGTGTCCTCCTGTGTGTGTGTCCTGTGTGTGTGTGTGTGTGTGTGTGTGTGTGTGTGTGTGTGTGTGTGTGTGTGTGTGTGTGTGTGTGTGTGTGTGTGTGTCTGTGTGTGTGTGTGTGTGTCCTGTGTGTGTGTGTGTGTGTGTGTGTGTGTCCTGTGTGTGTGTGTGTGTCCCTGTGTGTGTCCTGTGTGTGTGTGTCCTGTCCTGTGTGTGTGTGTGTCCTCTGTGTGTGTGTGTCCTGTGTGTGTGTGTGTGTGTGTGTGTGTGTGTGTGTGTGTGTGTCCTGTGTGTGTGTGTGTGTCCTGTGTGTGTGTGTGTCCCTGTGTGTGTGTGTCCTGTGTGTGTGTGTGTGTGTGTCCTGTGTGTGTGTGTCCTGTGTGTGTGTGTCCTGTGTGTGTCCCTGTGTGTGTGTGTGTCCTGTGTGTGTGTGTGTGTGTCCTGTGTGTGTGTGTCCTCCAGTGTGTGTGTGTGTGTGTCCTGTGTGTGTGTGTGTGTGTGTGTGTGTGTGTGTGTGTGTGTGTGTGTCCTGTGTGTGTGTGTGTGTGTGTCCTGTGTGTGTGTGTGTCCTGTGTGTGTGTGTGTGTGTGTGTGTGTCCTGTGTGTGTGTGTCCTGTGTGTGTGTGTGTGTGTGTGTGTGTGTGTCCTGTGTGTGTGTGTGTGTGTGTGTGTGTGTGTGTGTCCTGTGTGTGTGTGTGTGTGTGTGTGTGTGTCCTGTGTGTGTGTGTGTCCCTGTGTGTGTGTGTGTGTGTGTGTGTGTGTCCTGTGTGTGTGTGTGTCCTGTGTGTGTGTGTGTGTGTGT
>NW_024609604.1:0-55000 GCF_018296145.1 Oncorhynchus tshawytscha | reverse complement strand
TACAGGATAGAGACTCTGTTCATCACAACAACTAGAGTAGCAGACTACAGGATAGAGACTCTGTTCATCACAACAACTAGAGTAGCAGACTACAGGATAGAGACTCTGTTCATCACAACAACTAGAGTAGCAGACTACAGGATCTCTGTTCACACAACAACTAGAGTAGCAGACTACAGGATAGAGACTCTGTTCATCACAACAACTAGAGTAGCAGACTACAGGATAGAGACTCTGTTCATCACAACAACTAGAGTAGCAGACTACAGGATAGAGACTCTGTTCATCACAACAACTAGAGTAGCAGACTACAGGATAGAGACTCTGTTCATCACAACAACTAGAGTAGCAGACTACAGGATAGAGACTCTGTTCATCACAACTACTAGAGTAGCAGACTACAGGATAGAGACTCTGTTCTCCTTTCATCACAACAACTAGAGTAGCAGACTACAGGATAGAGACTCTGTTCATCACAACAACTAGAGTAGCAGACTACAGGATAGAGACTCTGTTCATCACAACAACTAGAGTAGCAGACTACAGGATAGAGACTCTGTTCTCCTTTCTGATCACAACAACTAGAGTAGCAGACTACAGGATAGAGACTCTGTTCATCACAACAACTAGAGTAGCAGACTACAGGATAGAGACTCTGTTCATCACAACAACTAGAGGAGCAGACTACAGGATAGAGACTCTGTTCATCACAACAACTAGAGTAGCAGACTACAGGATAGAGACTCTGTTCATCACAACAACTAGAGTAGCAGACTACAGGATAGAGACTCTGTTCATCACAACAACTAGAGTAGCAGACTACAGGATAGAGACTCTGTTCCCCTTTCATCATAACTAGTGGGTTTGTTTACCCTCTTATGGCTCTAAGACAAGTCTATAATGGAACCAATTGCTCCACACAAATCACACACTTGCATGCAAGCACTCCCCCCCCCCACTTAAACTTCTGACCAATTATGTCTGAAAGGTTGAACATAGAAGCCTGTCATCTCAGCACAGCTGTTTCTGTCCAGGGGCTTAAAGACGAAACCCCTCAGTGTCTACAGGACACAAAGACGCACGGGAGGGGTCAAGTAGGAAGGGGAGGGGGGCAGTAGAGGAATGATCAGAGAGGGAGTCAGCGGAGGAGAAGGGACGAGGCAGGTGGTGTACTAGATTTAAAACAGTAATTAGCCAGGAGTCTCACCTCGAGCGGCACGGGGGTCACCAGAAGATTAGGAGGGAGGTTAAATTAACGGCCCGGCCCGAGACGGGCGACAGGCCTTGAAACACCATGACCTCACAATCTGCCAGAGATTTAGCGCGGGCAGGGAGCCAGGCAGGTACACAAGAAGGCCTAAAGATACTGTACGCTACTTTATAGTGGAACTGACAGAGATTTAGTGCAGGCAGGGAGCCAGGCAGGTACACAGAAGGCCTAAAGATACTGTATGCTACTTTATAGTGGAACTGACAGTGTTTAGCAACAGGAAATCTTATTAAAAATCTCACACACCAGGAAGAATGACACTTAAAAATAAATTGACAATGAGCACTTAGATGTGGTCATTTTCCCGGTTTCATAAATTCATGGAATGTTTGGGAATGACGTAGAAGACATTTATGATTCTACAGCAACAAACTGGGAAAGCTGCCAGGCATTTGGACAATTAATAGACACTGTTGTAAATAAAACCCTGATAAAAACACTGTTGTCCTGGACCGGAGTCTACGCAGACCGGTGCAGCAGAGCCAATCAGAGCTACAGTAGACCTTTATGGAAATAAGCTATTTGGCACACAGACCTGGCATCGTTCTCTTTGAACTGGACTGTGTGTTTACAGGCAGTAGGGCCTGTCATCATTCACTATGAACTGGACTGCGTGTTTACAGGCAGTAGGGCCTGTCATCATTCACTATGAACTGGACTGTGTGTTTACAGGCAGTAGGGCCTGTCATCATTCACTATGAACAGGACTGTGTGTTTACAGGCAGTAGGGCCTGTAAGTCCCTATGAACTGGACTGTGTGTTTACAGGCAGTAGGGCCTGTCATCATTCACTATGAACTGGACTGTGTGTTTACAGGCAGTAGGGCCTGTCATCATTCACTATGAACTGGACTGTGTGTTTACAGGCAGTAGGGCCTGTCATCATTCACTATGAACTGGACTGTGTGTTTACAGGCAGTAGGGCCTGTCATCATTCACTATGAACTGGACTGTGTGTTTACAGGCAGTAGGGAACTGGACTGTCAGGGCCTCATTCACTATGAACTGGACTGTGTGTTTACAGGCAGTAGGGCCTGTCATCATTCACTATGAACTGGACTGTGTGTTTACAGGCAGTAGGGCCTGTCATCATTCACTATGAACTGGACTGTGTGTTTACAGGCAGTAGGGCCTGTCATCATTCACTATGAACTGGACTGTGTGTTTACAGGCAGTAGGGCCTGTCATCATTCACTATGAACTGGACTGTGTGTTTACAGGCAGTAGGGCCTGTCAGTCCCTATGAACTGGACTGTGTGTTTACAGGCAGTAGGGCCTGTCATCATTCACTATGAACTGGACTGTGTGTTTACAGGCAGTAGGGCCTGTCATCATTCACTATGAACTGGACTGTGTGTTTACAGGCAGTAGGGCCTGTCATCATTCACTATGAACTGGACTGTGTGTTTACAGGCAGTAGGGCCTGTCATCATTCACTATGAACTGGACTGTGTGTTTACAGGCAGTAGGGCCTGTCATCATTCACTATGAACTGGACTGTGTGTTTACAGGCAGTAGGGCCTGTCATCATTCACTATGAACTGGACTGTGTGTTTACAGGCAGTAGGGCCTGTCATCATTCACTATGAACTGGACTGTGTGTTTACAGGCAGTAGGGCCTGTCATCATTCACTATGAACTGGACTGTGTGTTTACAGGCAGTAGGGCCTGTCATCATTCACTATGAACTGAACTGTGTGTTTACTGTGTCATTTACTATGAACTGGAGTGTGTTTACAGGCAGTAGGGCCTGTCATCATTCACTATGAACTGGACTGTGTGTTTACAGGCAGTAGGGCCTGTCATCATTCACTATGAACTGGACTGTGTGTTTACAGGCAGTAGGGCCTGTCATCATTCACTATGAACTGGACTGTGTGTTTACAGGCAGTAGGGCCTGTCATCATTCACTATGAACTGGACTGTGTGTTTACAGGCAGTAGGGCCTGTCATCCTTCACTATGAACTGGACTGTGTGTTTACAGGCAGTAGGGCCTGTCATCCTTCCCTATGAACTGGACTGTGTGTTTACAGGCAGTAGGGCCTGGCCTTCACTATGAACTGGACTGTGTGTTTACACTAGGGCCTGAACTGAACTGGACTGTGTGTTTACAGGAAGTAGGGCCTGTCATCATTCACTATGAACTGGACTGTGTGTTTACAGGCAGTAGGACCTGTCATCCTTCACTATGAACTGGACTGTGTGTTTACAGGCAGTAGGGCCTGTCATCCTTCACTATGAACAGGACTGTGTGTTTACAGGCAGTAGGACCTGTCATCATTCACTATGAACTGGACTGTGTGTTTACAGGCAGTAGGGCCTGTCATCATTCACTATGAACTGGACTGTGTGTTTACAGGCAGTAGGGCCTGTCATCATTCACTCACTATGAACTGACTGTGTGTTTACAGGCAGTAGGGCCTGTCATCATTCACTATGAACTGGACTGCGTGTTTACAGGCAGTAGGGCCTGTCAGTCCCTTTGAACTGGACTGTGTGTTTACAGGCAGTAGGGCCTGTCATCATTCACTATGAACTGGACTGCGTGTTTACAGGCAGTAAGGCCTGCCATCATTCACTATGAACTGGACTGTGTGTTTACAGGCAGTAGGGCCTGTCATCATTCACTATGAACTGGACTGTGTGTTTACAGGCAGTAGGGCCTGTCATCATTCACTATGAACTGGACTGTGTGTTTACAGGCAGTAGGGCCTGTCATCATTCACTATGAACTGGACTGTGTGTTTACAGGCAGTAGGGCCTGTCATCCTTCACTATGAACTGGACTGTGTGTTTACAGGCAGTAGGGCCTGTCATCCTTCACTATGAACTGGACTGTGTGTTTACAGGCAGTAGGGCCTGTCATCCTTCACTATGAACTGGACTGTGTGTTTACAGGCAGTAGGGCCTGTCATCATTCACTATGAACTGGACTGTGTGTTTACAGGCAGTAGGGCCTGTCATCATTCACTATGAACTGGACTGTGTGTTTACAGGCAGTAGGGCCTGTCATCATTCACTATGAACTGGACTGCGTGTTTACAGGCAGTAGGGCCTGTCATCATTCACTATGAACTGGACTGCGTGTTTACAGGCAGTAGGGCCCGTCATCATTCACTTTGAACTGGACTGTGTGTTTACAGGCAGTAGGGCCTGTCATCATTCACTATGAACTGGACTGTGTGTTTACAGGCAGTAGGGCCTGTCATCATTCACTATGAACTGGACTGTGTGTTTACAGGCAGTAGGGCCTGTCATCATTCACTTTGAACTGGACTGTGTGTTTACAGGCAGTAGGGCCTGTCATCATTCACTATGAACTGGACTGTGTGTTTACAGGCAGTAGGGCCTGTCATCATTCACTATGAACTGGACTGTGTGTTTACAGGCAGTAGGGCCTGTCATCCTTCACTATGAACTGGACTGCGTGTTTACAGGCAGTAGGGCCTGTCATCATTCACTATGAACTGGACTGTGTGTTTACAGGCAGTAGGGCCTGTCATCCTTCACTATGAACTGGACTGCGTGTTTACAGGCAGTAGGGCCCGTCATCATTCACTTTGAACTGGACTGTGTGTTTACAGGCAGTAGGGCCTGTCATCATTCACTATGAACTGGACTGTGTGTTTACAGGCAGTAGGGCCTGGCATCATTCACTATGAACTGGACTGTGTGTTTACAGGCACTTTGAACTGGACTGTGTGTTGACAGGAAGTAGGACCTGTCATCATTCACTATGAACAGGACTGTGTGTTTACAGGAAGTAGGGCCTGTCATCATTCACTATGAACTGGACTGTGTGTTTACAGGAAGTAGGACCTGTCATCATTCACTATGAACTGGACTGTGTGTTTACAGGAAGTAGGACCTGTCATCATTCACTTTGAACTGGACTGTGTGTTTACAGGCAGTAGGGCCTGTCATCATTCACTATGAACTGGACTGTGTGTTTACAGGCAGTAGGGCCTGTCATCATTCACTTTGAACTGGACTGTGTGTTTACAGGCAGTAGGGCCTGTCATCATTCACTTTGAACTGGACTGTGTGTTTACAGGCAGTAGGGCCTGTCATCATTCACTATGAACTGGACTGTGTGTTTACAGGCAGTAGGGCCTGGCATCATTCACTATGAACTGGACTGTGTGTTTACAGGCAGTAGGGCCTGGCATCATTCACTATGAACTGGACTGTGTGTTTACAGGCAGTAGGGCCTGGCATCATTCACTATGAACTGGACTGTGTGTTTACAGGCAGTAGGGTCTGTCATCATTCACTATGAACTGGACTGTGTGTTTACAGGCAGTAGGGCCTGGCATCATTCACTATGAACTGGACTGTGTGTTTACAGGCAGTAGGGCCTGTCATCATTCACTATGAACTGGACTGTGTGTTTACAGGCAGTAGGGCCTGTCATCCTTCACTATGAACTGGACTGTGTGTTTACAGGCAGTAGGGCCTGGCATCCTTCACTATGAACTGGACTGTGTGTTTACAGGCAGTAGGGCCTGTCATCATTCACTATGAACTGGACTGTGTGTTTACAGGCAGTAGGGCCTGTCATCCTTCACTATGAACTGGACTGTGTGTTTACAGGCAGTAGGGCCTGGCATCCTTCACTATGAACTGGACTGTGTGTTTACAGGCAGTAGGGCCTGTCATCCTTCACTATGAACTGGACTGTGTGTTTACAGGCAGTAGGGCCTGGCATCCTTCACTATGAACTGGACTGTGTGTTTACAGGCAGTAGGGCCGGTCATCATTCACTATGAACTGGACTGTGTGTTTACAGGCAGTAGGGCCTGTCATCATTCACTATGAACTGGACTGTGTGTTTACAGGCAGTAGGGCCTGTCATCATTTCCTTTGAACTGGACTGTGTGTTTATAGGCACTTTGAACTAGACTGTGTGTTTACAGGAAGTAGCAACAGTACGACTTTATATCATTAGAAGGCATTCGCCAAAAGCCACAAATAAACCTGAATGGATTTCTGTAAATATGTAAATGTACCAGTATAACTTTAGCCCGTCCCCTCGCCCCTACCCGGGCTCGAACCAGGGACCCTCTGCACACATCAACAGTCACCCCTCGAAGCATCGTTACCCATCGCTCCACAAAAGCCGCGGCCATTGCAGAGCAAGGGGAACCACTACTTCAAGGTCTCAGAGTGACGTCACCGATTGAAACGCTATTTAGCGCGCACCACCGCTAACTAAGCTAGCCGTTTCACATCCGTACATTCATCAATTTTTGTCCAAAAATATTGAGTCATTGCGAATGGGTGGAGGAAGCAAACAATGTACCAGGCTAGGTGTGATCTACAACCTGAAAACAATGTACCAGGCTAGGTGTGATCTACAACCTGAAAACAATGTACCAGGCTAGGTGTGATCTACAACCTGAAAACAATGTACCAGGCTAGGTGTGATCTACAACCTGAGAACAATATTTGTTGGACAACCGAGAAATGTATTGGTGAATGATGTTAGAATAGAACTTCATCCATCTATTCTGCCAACAATGTCTTACTGTCAGTCATGGAATTCTGAGTAAAATATAAATACATTATAAACTGTTTATGAAGTTGGTTTTGTAGTATGAAGTGGGAATTTGATGGGAATTTGATGGGAATTTGATATTATGATGGTCTGTTTCACACCTGCAAAGTAGTTAAAACGCTGATAGATACTGCCTAAACACAGGCTACTTATAGATACTGCCTAAACACAGGCTACTTATAGATACTGCCTAAACACAGGCTACTTATAGATACTGCCTAAACACAGGCTACTTATAGATACTGCCTAAACACAGGCTACTTATAGATACTGCCTAAACACAGGCTACTTATAGATACTGCCTAAACACAGGCTACTTATAGATACTGCCTAAACACAGGCTACTTATAGATACTGCCTAAACACAGGCTACTTATAGATACTGCCTAAACACAGGCTACTTATAGATACTGCCTAAACACAGGCTACTTATAGATACTGCCTAAACACAGGCTACTTAAAGATACTGCCTAAACACAGGCTACTTAAAGATACTGCCTAAACACAGGCTATTTAGAGATACTGCCTGAACACGCTACTTAACGGTACTGCCTAAACACGCTACTTAACGGTACTGCCTGAACACGCTACTTAACGGTACTGCCTGAACATGCTACTTAACGGTACTGCCTAAACACAGGCTACTTAAAGATACTGCCTAAACACATGCTATTTAGAGATACTGCCTGAACACGCTACTTAACGGTACTGCCTGAACACGCTACTTAACGGTACTGCCTGAACACGCTACTTAACGGTACTGCCTGAACACGCTACTTAACGGTACTGCCTGAACACGCTACTTAACGGTACTGCCTGAACACGCTACTGCCTGAACATGCTACTTAGAGATACTGCCTAGTGCTTAACAGTACTGCTTAAATCACTCTCCACAGGTGCAAGACAAACTACAGATGTAGGACCTTCATTTGATCACTCTTGTTGCTGGGAATTTTCCTGCAAAGCAGGAAATGCAAACTTGTAGTGTATTTTAGTCTTTTTTTAAAGGCTTCTACAGTTTGTAATTTCCCCTTTGAAGTTTCAGACTGGATTTGCCCTCACGAAAAATGTACCAACCCCTTTCAAAATACATTATAATCCACATTTCCTGTTGCTGCAGGATCATTTTCCTGCTGTAGCAAACTGACTCAAATTAAGATCCTACATCTGTACCATTCACACTCTAGGATATCAGCAAGGGTGGCTGTATTCAAAATGGCTGGCTGAAGAAGTTTTACATCGGAGGGTATTGTCTTAGCGTGTGTCCCAAATGGCACTTTATTCCTCATAGGGCTCTGGTCATAAGTAGTAGGGCACTATATAGGCCATGGAATAGGGTACAATTTGGGAGTCATCTTCACAGTGTTGTAGGACTTCTGTCCTCTCTTCACCTGCTTTACTTTAAACCCTTAAGGCCTCAGGATCCGTACGGCTCCAATCGAAAGTTAATTCCTCCCAGGTTCTAATCAATTAAAAAAGTGAATGGCTGAGCACAGACAGATGCCATCACAGGGTTCTATAGTCTGAGAAGACAGACCAGACCAGTAACAAACAGATGCCATCACAGGGTTCTATAGTCTGAGAAGACAGACCAGACCAGTAACAAACAGATGCCATCACAGGGTTCTATAGTCTGAGAAGACAGACCAGACCAGTAACAAACAGATGCCATCACAGGGTTCTATAGTCTGAGAAGACAGACCAGACCAGTAACAAACAGATGCCATCACAGGGTTCTATAGTCTGAGAAGACAGACCAGACCAGTAACAAACAGACAGATGCCATCACAGGGTTCTATAGTCTGAGAAGACAGACCAGACCAGTAACAAACAGATGCCATCACAGGGTTCTATAGTCTGAGAAGACAGACCAGACCAGTAACAAACAGATGCCATCACAGGGTTCTATAGTCTGAGAAGACAGACCAGAAACAAACAGATGCCATCACAGGGTTCTATAGTCTGAGAAGACAGACCAGACCAGTAACAAACAGATGCCATCACAGGGTTCTATAGTCTGAGAAGACAGACCAGACCAGTAACAAACAGATGCCATCACAGGGTTCTATAGTCTGAGAAGACAGACCAGACCAGTAACAAACAGATGCCATCACAGGGTTCTATAGTCTGAGAAGACAGACCAGACCAGTAACAAACAGATGCCATCACAGGGTTCTATAGTCTGAGAAGACAGACCAGACCAGTAACAAACAGATGCCATCACAGGGTTCTATAGTCTGAGAAGACAGACCAGACCAGTAACAGACAGATGCCATCACAGGGTTCTATAGTCTGAGAAGACAGACCAGACCAGTAACAAACAGATGCCATCACAGGGTTCTATAGTCTGAGAAGACAGACCAGACCAGTAACAAACAGATGCCATCACAGGGTTCTATAGTCTGAGAAGACAGACCAGAAACAAACAGATGCCATCACAGGGTTCTATAGTCTGAGAAGACAGACCAGACCAGTAACAAACAGATGCCATCACAGGGTTCTATAGTCTGAGAAGACAGACCAGACCAGAAACAAACAGACAGATGCCATCACAGGGTTCTATAGTCTGAGAAGACAGACCAGACCAGATGCCATCACAGGGTTCTAGTCTGAGAAGACAGACCAGACCAGTAACAGATGCCATCACAGGGTTCTATAGTCTGAGAAGACAGACCAGACCAGTAACAAACAGATGCCATCACAGGGTTCTATAGTCTGAGAAGACAGACCAGACCAGTAACAAACAGATGCCATCACAGGGTTCTATAGTCTGAGAAGACAGACCAGACCAGAAACAAACAGACAGATGCCATCACAGGGTTCTATAGTCTGAGAAGACAGACCAGACCAGTAACAAACAGATGCCATCACAGGGTTCTATAGTCTGAGAAGACAGACCAGACCAGTAACAAACAGATGCCATCACAGGGTTCTATAGTCTGAGAAGACAGACCAGACCAGTAACAAACAGATGCCATCACAGGGTTCTATAGTCTGAGAAGACAGACCAGACCAGTAACAAACAGACAGATGCCATCACAGGGTTCTATAGTCTGAGAAGACAGACCAGACCAGAAACAGACAGATGCCATCACAGGGTTCTATAGTCTGAGAAGACAGACCAGACCAGTAACAAACAGATGCCATCACAGGGTTCTATAGTCTGAGAAGACAGACCAGACCAGTAACAAACAGATGCCATCACAGGGTTCTATAGTCTGAGAAGACAGACCAGACCAGACCAACAAACAGACAGATGCCATCACAGGGTTCTATAGTCTGAGAAGACAGACCAGACCAGTAACAAACAGACAGATGCCATCACAGGGTTCTATAGTCTGAGAAGACAGACCAGACCAGTAACAAACAGACAGATGCCATCACAGGGTTCTATAGTCTGAGAAGACAGACCAGACCAGTAACAAACAGATGCCATCACAGGGTTCTATAGTCTGAGAAGACAGACCAGACCAGTAACAAACAGACAGATGCCATCACAGGGTTCTATAGTCTGAGAAGACAGACCAGACCAGTAACAAACAGATGCCATCACAGGGTTCTATAGTCTGAGAAGACAGACCAGACCAGTAACAGACAGATGCCATCACAGGGTTCTATAGTCTGAAAGACAGACCAGACCAGTAACAAACAGATGCCATCACAGGGTTCTATAGTCTGAGAAGACCAGACCAGTAACAAACAGATGCCATCACAGGGTTCTATAGTCTGAGAAGACAGACCAGACCAGAAACAAACAGACAGATGCCATCACAGGGTTCTATAGTCTGAGAAGACAGACCAGACCAGTAACAAACAGATGCCATCACAGGGTTCTATAGTCTGAGAAGACAGACCAGACCAGTAACAAACAGATGCCATCACAGGGTTCTATAGTCTGAGAAGACAGACCAGACCAGTAACAAACAGATGCCATCACAGGGTTCTATAGTCTGAGAAGACAGACCAGACCAGTAACAAACAGACAGATGCCATCACAGGGTTCTATAGTCTGAAGACAGACCAGACCAGATGCCAGGGTTCTATAGTCTGAGAAGACAGACCAGACCAGTAACAAACAGATGCCATCACAGGGTTCTATAGTCTGAGAAGACAGACCAGACCAGTAACAAACAGATGCCATCACAGGGTTCTATAGTCTGAGAAGACAGACCAGACCAGAAACAAACAGATGCCATCACAGGGTTCTATAGTCTGAGAAGACAGACCAGACCAGTAACAAACAGACAGATGCCATCACAGGGTTCTATAGTCTGAGAAGACAGACCAGACCAGAACAAACAGACAGATGCCATCACAGGGTTCTATAGTCTGAAAGACAGACCAGACCAGTAACAAACAGCCATCACAGGGTTCTATAGTCTGAGAAGACAGACCAGACCAGTAACAAACAGATGCCATCACAGGGTTCTATAGTCTGAGAAGACAGACCAGACCAGTAACAAACAGATGCCATCACAGGGTTCTATAGTCTGAGAGACAGACCAGACCAGTAACAAACAGATGCCATCACAGGGTTCTATAGTCTGAGAAGACAGACCAGACCAGTAACAAACAGATGCCATCACAGGGTTCTATAGTCTGAGAAGACAGACCAGACCAGTAACAAACAGATGCCATCACAGGGTTCTATAGTCTGAGAAGACAGACCAGACCAGTAACAAACAGACAGATGCCATCACAGGGTTCTATAGTCTGAGAAGACAGACCAGACCAGTAACAAACAGACAGATGCCATCACAGGGTTCTATAGTCTGAGAAGACAGACCAGACCAGTAACAAACAGATGCCATCACAGGGTTCTATAGTCTGAGAAGACAGACCAGACCAGTAACAAACAGACAGATGCCATCACAGGTTCTATAGTCTGAGAAGACAGACCAGACCAGTAACAAACAGACAGATGCCATCACAGGGTTCTATAGTCTGAGAAGACAGACCAGACCAGTAACAAACAGATGCCATCACAGGGTTCTATAGTCTGAGAAGACAGACCAGACCAGTAACAAACAGATGCCATCACAGGGTTCTATAGTCTGAGAAGACAGACCAGACCAGAAACAAACAGACAGATGCCATCACAGGGTTCTATAGTCTGAGAAGACAGACCAGACCAGACCAGATGCCAGTTCTAACAAACAGACAGACCAGTGCCATCACAGGGTTCTATAGTCTGAGAAGACAGACCAGACCAGTAACAAACAGACAGATGCCATCACAGGGTTCTATAGTCTGAGAAGACAGACCAGACCAGTAACAAACAGATGCCATCAAGTCTGAGAAGACAGACCAGACCAGTAACAAACAGATGCCATCACAGGGTTCTATAGTCTGAGAAGACAGACCAGTAACAAACAGATGCCATCACAGGGTTCTATAGTCTGAGAAGACAGACCAGACCAGTAACAAACAGATGCCATCAGATGCCAGACCAGACCAGTCAAACAGATGCCATCACAGGGTTCTATAGTCTGAGAAGACAGACCAGACCAGTAACAAACAGATGCCATCACAGGGTCTATAGTCTGAGAAGACAGACCAGACCAGTAACAAACAGACAGATGCCATCACAGGGTTCTATAGTCTGAGAAGACAGACCAGACCAGTAACAAACAAACAGATGCCATCACAGGGTTTTATAGTCTGAGAAGACAGACCAGACCAGTAACAAACAGATGCCATCACAGGGTTCTATAGTCTGAGAAGACAGACCAGACCAGAAACAAACAGACAGATGCCATCACAGGGTTCTAATTGTCTGGTCAGTCTTTTCAGCTCTCGAGTGACGCAGCTGTCTAAGCCACTGCATCTCAGTGCAGGGTCTGTAGTGATGCTAGAGGCATCACTACAGACCCTGGTTCGATCCTGGGCTGTATCACAACAGGCCGTGACCTGGTGTCCTATAGGGCGGCGCACAATTGGCCCAGCGTTGTCCGGGTTAGAGGGGTTTGGTCGGGGTAGTCTGTCAATGTCAAATAAGAACACATTCTTAACTGACTTGCCAAGTTAAATAGAAAAGGTTCAAATAGAAAAGAAAAATGTAAATCAGAAACAAACAGACCGATGCCATCAAAAAGGTCCTAGAGTCTGGTCTGTCTTCTCAGAATCAAAAGGTCCTAGAGTCTGGTCTGTCTTCTCAGAATCAAAAGGTGCTAGAGTCTGGTCTGTCTTCTCAGAATCAAAAGGTCCTAGAGTCTGGTCTGTCTTCTCAGAATCAAAAGGTCCTAGAGTCTGGTCTGTCTTCTCAGAATCAAAAGGTCCTAGAGTCTGGTCTGTCTTCTCAGAAACACAA
Organism: Oncorhynchus tshawytscha; assembly: GCF_018296145.1. Classification (NCBI taxonomy): domain Eukaryota; kingdom Metazoa; phylum Chordata; class Actinopteri; order Salmoniformes; family Salmonidae; genus Oncorhynchus; species Oncorhynchus tshawytscha. Next base: position 41,863 of record NW_024609604.1, on the reverse strand, counting down.
GGTCCTAGAGTCTGGTCTGTCTTCTCAGAAACACAAGGTCCTATAGTCTGGTCTGTCTTCTCAGAAACACAAGGTCCTATAGTCTGGTCTGTCTTCTCAGAAACACAAGGTCCTAGAGTCTGGTCTGTCTTCTCAGAAACACAAGGTCCTAGAGTCTGGTCTGTCTTCTCAGAAACAAAAGGGAACAGGGACCGAGTCAGGAAGCAGCAGCAAGTCAACTATGGTAATAACATAGGGTACGTCCCAAATAGGACCCTATTCCCTACATACTGCACTACATTTCACCTAAGACATATGGGCCCTGGTCTAAAAGTAGTGCACTATATACGGAATAGGGTGCCATTTTGGAAGCAAGCCCAGTTCCTGCTCCAGAGGTTGAGAGTCTCAATTTGCATCTGAATCTGACTGAAACAAGAGAGAGGGAGAGAGAGAAAGAGCTGGAAGAGGGTGCCTCAATGCCAGCTTTGTGTCCAGCCATGCAAAGCACAGACAGACAGAGTCGCCACAGAAATGCCACCAACTGGCAAGGCAACGCAGGGAGATTGAAACATCTCCTTGTCAATCTCCCAACACAACAGAGTGAAGAACCGAACAGATACAATGAATTGTAAATCCAGGGGTTGTCTGCACCACCTCTCCCTCGACTCCAATCCCACCTCCATCGCCTCCCATGTATCACAGTCATTCCCAACAGTGATTGTTCTAGTTTAGTCCATCCCTCCTGTTTTCTATCTGATTGAGTCTGAGGCAGGCCGGCTGACAGCAAGGACCTGACTAGAGAGGATGTCACTTTCAAATCAGAGATGAGAGAACACACAGTCCTTTTCTTTTCACACCCCGGGACCATCTTCCTTGCATGACAACGCGAGCTGAATAAACATCTCTCATACCGTCCGTCTCTGTGAGCCCCCTACTAAATGCATCTGTAACAAAATGGAACAGTAGTCACGACAACGGGATCTGTTGTCATTGGGATAAAAAGGACTTGTTTTTTTTTTTCCCCTTCCGACATCTGAGACGGGTTGCTGGAGGAGGACATCACCACTACTGCTGGGTTCCCTCTCTAAAGATGTACTGCTCTGAGAGAACCGTCAGTCTCTGGGACTCCTACAACTAGAACAACACACGAGGTTCATAGCTTGTTACAGTAAGGAAAGGTAAGATATTAACACAGCTGTATCCCCATTTAGATAGGATGTATTGATAGACCATGTTTAAACCCAGGGGGGACGGCTAGATTCCATCAATTCACGTTGGACTGCGGTGTTAAAACCACCTTCATTGTCTTAAAGTAACAAGGGACCGTTCTGTGTTCATGCTGCAGCAGCAGTGATCTGTGAGCCACATGACTGTCTCTGTGTGTGTGTGTGTGTGTGTGTGTGTGTGTGTGTGTGTGTGTGTGATCTGTGAGCCACATGACTGTCTCTGTAAGAGAGACTACTCTGGTCGGCAGCAGCAGTGATCTGTGAGCCACATGACTGTCTGTGTGTGTGTGTGTGTGATCTGTGAGCCACATGACTGTCTCTGTGTGTGTGTGTGTGTGTGTAAGAGAGACTACTCTGGTCGGCAGCAGCAGTGATCTGTGAGCCACATGACTGTCTGTGTGTGTGTGTGTGTGTGTGTGTGTGTAGAGAGACTACTCTGGTCGGCAGCAGCAGTGATCTGTGAGCCACATGACTGTCTGTGTGTGTGTGTGTGTGTGTGTGTGTGTGTGTGTGTGTGTGTGTGTAAGAGAGACTACTCTGGTCGGCAGCAGCAGTGATCTGTGAGCCACATGACTGTCTGTGTGTGTGTAAGAGAGACTACTCTGGTCGGCAGCAGCAGTGATCTGTGAGCCACATGACTGACAGTGTGTGTGTGTGAGAGAGAGAGAGAGAGCGACTACACTGATCGGCAGCAGCCTGCATGACAGTCCTGAACCCCAGCCAAGATCCTTATCAAAACTGTTGTGTGTGTGTGAGTCCCAACTGGTACCCTATATAGTGCACAACTTTTGACCAGAGCCTATAGGGAATACAGTGCCATTTGGGACAAAGCCCGTACTGTATGTTACAAAATAGGGAGTTTCTCACCAGACAAGAAAGTGTCAGGCCTCTCTGATCCTGCCTCCTGAATCTACAACACCAACAGGCAGGGATATCTCTTTACAACACCAACAGACAGGGATATCTCTTTACAACACCAACAGACAGGGACATCTCCTGAATCTACAACACCAACAGGTAGGGATCTCTTTACAACACCAACAGAAGGGAATATCTCCTGAATCTCTTCACAACACCAACAGACAGGGATATCTCCTGAATCTACAACACCAACAGACAGGGATATCTCCTGAATCTACAACACCAACAGACAGGGATATCTCTTTACAACACCAACAGACAGGGATATCTCCTGAATCTACAACACCAGCAGGTAGGGATCTCTTTACAACACCAACAGACAGGGATATCTCCTGAATCTACAACACCAACAGACAGGCATATCTCCTGAATCTCCTGAATCTCTCTTTACAACACCAACAGACAGGGATATCTCCTGAATCTCTCTTTACAACACCAACAGACAGGGATATCTCCTGAATCTACAACACCAGACGGATATCTCCTGAATCTCCTGAATCTCTCTTTACAACACCAACAGACAGGGATATCTCCTGAATCAAACACATCACGGAACCAGGGGTGTGGTAAAACTACACTCAGACACATCACAGAACCAGGGGTGTGGCATCAGCCCAGCCTCCAGAACCAGGGCTGTGGCATCAACCCAGCCTCCAGAACCAGGGGTGTGGTATCAACTGATGAAGTGTGGCAGCCACAGGTCTTCATCAGGCAGCAGCCAAACAGGTCTTCATCAGGTCTTCATCAGGCAGCAGCCAAACAGGTCTTCATCAGGTCTTCATCAGGCAGCAGCCAAACAGGTCTTCATCAGGTCTTCATCAGGCAGCAGCCAAACAGGTCTTCATCAGGTCTTCATCAGGCAGCAGCCAAACAGGTCTTCATCAGGTCTTCATCAGGCAGCAGCCAAACAGGTCTTCATCAGCCAAACAGGTCTTCATCAACAGCCAAACAGTCTTCATCAGGCAGCAGCCAAACAGGTCTTCATCAGGTCTTCATCAGACAGCAGCCAAATAGGTCTTCATCAGACAGAGGTCTTAGTATTGATGTATGGCCATCTACTATAGCATAGCATCCATGCCCCTATATTGGGGGGGGGTAACCACGCAGCACTGGGGTAACCAGAGGGAGACTGGAGACCAGGACGACTAGGTAGGACCAGAGGGAGGCTGGCGAGTAGGACGACTAGGTAGGACCATAGGAGGACTAGGTAGGACCAGAGGGAGGCTGGAGAGTAGGACGACTAGGTAGGACCAGAGGAGGACTAGGTAGGACCAGAGGGAGGCTGGAGAGTAGGGAGACCAGAGGGAGGCTGGAGAGTAGGAGGCTGGAGAGCAGGAGGACTAGGTAGGGCTGGCTGGTGGGAGGCTGGGAGCAGGAGGACTAGGTAGGACCAGAGGGAGGCTGGGAGCAGGAGGACTAGGTAGGGCCAGAGGGAGCCTGGAGAGTAGGAGGACTAGATAGGACCAGAGGGAGGCTGGAGAGTAGGAGGACTAGATAAGGCTGGCTGGTGGGAGGCTGGGAGCAGGAGGATTAGCCGCTGGGAGGCTGAGAGCAGTGGTCAGGATGATATATTAAACGGTCTGTTTAGGCTAGTCTTCACATCAGCCAGCTGCAGTCACTGGCTGGCAGGCAGGGACCCGGTTTACAAAGAGTCCTCTGATGAGAGGGGAAGATGGGTTCATAGGCTGCGATGGAATCAGTTACATCTGTATCACATGTAACGTCACATCACATTAGATCAACTGGAATGAAACCCTCACTCACGGTTGTACACAGAGCTGTGACTAAACCATTCCCCAAATATTATATTACCCCCCTACATTTTAATTATCACTAAAACAGCAAAGAATCATTTTGTGAACTGTAAAGAACCATTGAAGAGTTCAGAGTCATTATGGTTCCACATAAAAACCCATCAGCCTTCCTAAAGAACCCTTTTGAGGAACCCTCGTGTTTTAGCGTGTGGAGCGTCTGGTTAAATTCTGCTTAGGAACATTTTTTTTTTTTTTTACATCTCTAAAATGGTTAAACTAGTGAGAAATACACGTGAATATTGAACAAATCTGTGTTGGCTTCATTTACTATCATCACAAAAATAAGATATTTTGCCGTACTTAATTAAATGTATATTACGTGACTTTCCATGATGTTACCGGGTTACTACAAAACACAAGCTGCCATTAGACCACATCGAAGTGAGAGGGGATATTACAAACTTTTTACCTCAGATTGGTTATATTAGTATAAAAGTTTACTCAACACAATGACACAAGATCAATTGCTTAAAAAAAAACAGATCAATATCTTTGGTTTTGTACTGTTAATTCATACCAATACACAGATTTGAAAGTCAAACTGTCACTGTTGATATCCTATGGAGGGTCGTGATTAATTGAAATGGAACAGAAAAAGTTGTTTGTTCCATTTTCCGTGAAGGCAGCCTCCTGAAATCAACATCTGGCATTCCAAAATATACATAGAAGCCTCCTACTAAGGCTCATCTAACCAACCACATATGTTATTACAGGTTATTCCATGTTTCCAACCTGGTCTCAGAACATTTCATATTATTACGTAAAATATACATAGAAGCCTTCTACTAACGCTCATCTAACCAACCACGTTTCCATGGTCTCAGGTTATTCCACATTTCCAACCTGGTCTCACACTTATTCCTGTTATGTTTAATTTTTAAAATTTTACCTTTCCAACCTGGTCTCAGAACATTTCGTATTATTCCTGTTATGTTTAATATTTACCTTTATTTTACTAGGCAAGTCAGTTAAGAACAAATTCTTATTTTCAATGACGGCCTAGGAACAGTGGGTTAACTGCCTGTTCAGGGGCAGAACGACAGATTTGTACCTTGTCAGCTCGGGGATTTGAACTTGCAACCTTCCGGTTACTAGTCCAACGCTCTAACCACTAGGCTACCCTGCCACCTCTACACTCTAACCACTAGGCTATCCTGCCACCTCTACACTAACCACTAGGCTATCCTGCCGCCTCTAATGTAAATCGGAGATAGTCAATTTAGTATGATATGTTACGTTTCGTATGGTTACATAAGACAGATGGTTACTTAAAGCAGAAGAAGGTTGGATGGATGAGTGTATAACGGGAACGTCTAGCAATCCAAACTTTGGGAGTTCAAATCTCATCACAGACAAATTTAGCTAATTAGCATATTTCTAATTAGCAACATTTCCAAAATGTAGCTGACTTCTTCTGCTGGTTGTCCTCTAACCAGTGATGTAAAAATATATTCAGTTGTCATGTGTTATTTTGAGTTGTGGTAGTTTCAACAGTGCATATCCCTCCCTAATCAATGAGTGACACTTGACACTATTGTTGCACATGTATGTGTTGATAGTACATTTTATGTTTTCAGTATATCACAAACCGTTTATGCATATTGGTTATTGATTTGGACACTTGCCATTGGGCTATTTATCAATATGTCTGATCAACTGGAAGCAGCGACAGCATTTTAGGAATATAAAAATGGTCAACATTCATTTCCAACGGTAATTGTGCTTAATCTGGTAAAAACTGCTGAATGATTCCATGATTTATTTTGATGATATACCAGAAGTCTCCAAAGCGGGTTTGCCCTGCTTACAAAGAGCCCCCCCAAAAAATCTTATCAAATTTGAAAATGTCCTAGGCTCTCTCTCACCTGTGATAAAATCTAGGCTCAACAGAGGTATATGAAAGACTGAATTTCTATTTCCTATTTTACATTTAAAGACAACATATGAGGGGTCTTCTTACCTTCAACAGACTTTCCAATACTGTGCAGGTGTGTGAAGTCGAAGGTGTTGTTAACGTCCCGCAGGTATCTCTCCACCTCCACGGTGTTGTGATAACGGAACTCCAAGCTGCCACCGGACGACACCAACTTCCCGAGGTATAGGCAGAGCGCAAAAAGAAACATCGTCTCGTACGGGACAGTGACAACCTAACCCACAAAAATCAAGTTTAAGAAAAAAAACGTTAAGCCGATTTAAAATAAAATACAACACCGTCAAAATATGAACGAAAAACTCGCGAGGACATAGTAGCCACGCGCACAACCTGACACTGAAGTCAGCAATAACGTCAGTGGACAGCGCCAGTGTGCAGTTACCTGGCGTTACGTTTCTCAATACACTATACACTAATACACTAAGGTTTAGCGTTTTCTCCCAAATTACAGCCATCTAAATGACAACATGTTGCAAGCAATTCTTATTTTTTAGCTATCAATAAACATGTCTAAAATACACTAAATTCACAACAATTTTTTTTTTATAGCCTATTCACATGACATTCTAAATTACCTTATTGCTAAATGTATATTTTCTGCAGCTCGCTGTGTGCGCACAACTTCTTCTGTGAAGACGTCTCTTGAAGTCACACCGCTGTCACCCTCGCCTGTCCGACCGCATTCATAACAACTGTTTAATGTTCCAAATCGCTCGAATGGTTCTTAGTCGACAGATCAACCCTCCCCCCGACCACATTACACCGTCGGGTCCCCTGTCTGCCTACACACCGCCCTGTATGGCATTATCACTATATTCACCCACGGCAAGTTTTTAATACAGTAGCCAGCAGAGGCGAGGCGGAGCTAAACAGTTCTCAACTCAACATGATCTCACGGTTTTACCATTTTGACGTTTATCCACATTTGTCCCAACGTACAATTGGGAAGTTACTCCAAATGCAAATGTAGAAGTTGTCAAATTTTGAAGTTTTCAAATGTTGACGTTAAGGTTAAGGTTTGATAGGGTCACATTTGATATATATACAAATAGTCTACCACTGCGAATAAGGTGCCATTTGGGAGACTAGAAGGTGGGATCCCTGTGTTTTTAAAAAAAAAAAAGGATTGCCGAATCATTTTAAAAAGGTAAGAGGGGCACTATAATGCTCCACTACACATTTCATACTAAATGCCTACATCTTACAATGAATGTTTTCAACTATAACAATAATGTTTATTTACAGAACAAGAATTGTCCTGACTTTCAAGAATACCTGAATTGCTTTGATCTGCTATTCTGATTGGCTGGAAAGTTTGTCATTCCAATTATTTCAGATCTATACCGTGTCCAAGTTTCACCATGGCGACCACGGAACTTGGCGACACGTGGGCACATGAGAATTCTTAGAGTATGGCAAATACTTGTCAATTATTGCATTCTATCAATGCTGGGATTTCCCGGGCTACCTTAGACATGAAACAGGGGTTGGAGGACATACAGGCTGTCACCAATTTATTAATGCACAATTTGTCTAAATGAATATTGGAAACACTTTAACCATTACATTTTTACTCTGAACTGTTGGTTTTTAAGAAAAAGGTAATTTTTTTAGGTGTGATGTCATTACTTCCTGTTTTCATCAACAAGGTAGTTCAATGGTGTGTATGTATGCATGTACATGTACTTACCTGGAGTGCCTGAGGGTGGCGCTGTTTACTAATTACTTTATGTGGTCATATGTACTTGCACTTGACCCATGACATCTGATAAACATGGTTCTTCTACCCGCATTCCTGCCTCAGCAGGCTATTATATTACATGGTGTCATATGTTAAAAGGTTATACAAGGACAGCTCAACATTATGAAACATGGAACAAATGAGACCACCAACTACTCTAAACCTAGAGGGAAATCTAGCCCAACTGAGACCACCAACTACTCTGGACCTAGAGGGAAATCTATCCCAACTGAGACCACCAACTACTCTGGACCTAGAGGGAAATCTATCCCAACTGAGACCAACAACTACTCTGGACCTAGAGGGAAATCTATCCCAAATGAGACCACCAACTACTCTAAACCTAGAGGGAAATCTATCCCAACTGAGACCACCAACTACTCTGAATCTAGAGGGAAATCTATCCCAACTGAGACCACCAACTACTCTGAACCTAGAGGGAAATCTATCCCAACTGAGACCACCAACTACTCTGAACCTAGAGGGAAATCTAGCCCAAATGAGACCACCTTTCATTTTCCATTTCTTTTGTCTTGTTTTCCAGCACACCTGGTTTACATTCCCTCATTACTTGACATGCATTTAACCCTCTGTTCCCACCATGTCCGTGTGTGGAATTGTTTGTTGTAAAATTTATGTGCACTTCAGACTGGTTTTCCACACAGAGACCCCACCCACCACTACTCTAAACCTAGAGAGAAATTATTTCAACCTGTATGTTGTTGTTCTGGGTGCAGTTTGTTTTGCCTTATTAAACTGCTCCGGTTATTACCCAGTTCTGCTCTCCTGCGCCTGACTTCCCTGCAGACAGTCACAACTTTTACAAGAGGGAAATCTATCCCAAATGAGACCACCAACTACTCTGAACCTAGAGGGAAATCCATCTCAAATGAGACCACCAACTACTCTGGACCTAGAGGGAAATCCATCTCAAATGAGACCACCAACTACTCTGGACCTAGAGGGAAATCCATCTCAAATGAGACCACCAACTACTCTGGACCTAGAGGGAAATCCATCTCAAATGAGACCACCAACTACTCTGGACCTAGAGGGAAATCCATCTCAAATGAGACCACCAACTACTCTGGACCTAGAGGGAAATCCATCTCAAATGAGACCACCAACTACTCTGGACCTAGAGGGAAATCTATCCCAAATGAGACCACCAACTACTCTGGACCTAGAGGGAAATCTATCCCAAATGAGACCACCAACTACTCTGGACCTAGAGGGAAATCTATCCCAAATGAGACCACCAACTACTCTGGACCTAGAGGGAAATCTATCCCAAATGAGACCACCAACTACTCTGGACCTAGAGGGAAATCTGACAATCGGAGAGCGTGGATCCAGAAATTCAACCTTTCTACCATCAGCCAGTGGCATCTCAGAGAAATCCAGAAAAAGTGAAATGTGCCACGTAGAGATGATTTAATCAAGGTATTCAATACTTTTGACTTGGATGGATTAAAAAAATATGTTTTCCTGAACTTACTCTGAGCCAAGAAACAAATCTGATGCACCTGAGACATATCTTTTTTAGGAGAGTGTAAGAACAATTGATGCTTATGTGGTTTAAAACATAAAGCAAAAGATTGAGTTTCAACAACCTACAGAGTCATTGACAAAGGGACAGAATTCTATGTGCAATCAAAACATGACCAAGTGTGAGACAGATTACTCAGAGAACCAGATCTCCTGCTAGCTATGATGAAGGTGCGTAAGCAAGAGACAACACAGAAATGGTGCCCTTGCAACAACTAGTGAACAAGGTGCGTACAAACACAAATCAAAAAGGACAAAGACCTTGCAACAACTAGTAAAAGAAAGGTCACAGGGAGAATGCTCACGTTGTGGGTACAAACACAAATCAACAAAGGACAAAGACCTTGCAACAACTAGTAAAAGAACGGTCACAGGGAGAATGCTCACGTTGTGGGTACAAACACAAATCAACAACAGTGTCCAGCATACGGCAAAAGCAAGGCACAGGAAAAAAAAATCATTATGCCAAAATGTGCTCCTCACACACGGACAGAAAACCAGAGGGTTCATGGCTTTGACAGGGAGAGGACAGCAGGAAATGGGGACATTGGGACAAATGAAGTGAAACAGAGTGAAGGTAAAGTGAATGTCAATGAGAAGGAAAAAAAAAAAAATCACTGAGAAAGACCAGTGGACAGAAACACTGAAAATAAACAACCAGAAACTTCCTGTTAAGCTGGATACATGAGCTGAGCATAGCGTTTTATCCTTGAGATAAAACGCTGAAAGTGAGTGTCGATTCCATGCAAAAAAATCCAACCGAAAGCTAGTGACATATTCTGGCCACCAGATGGCGCCAAAAGGCAAAAGAAAACGCTCAAACGTCGATACAAAGAGAAAGTGGTTAGAACTGGAATTTCAAGTGATAGAACAAGATGCACCAGTGGATACACGGAAGAAACAGGATTAATAGAGAGAATATTCAAGCTTGAACAAAAGACAGACGGACATTTTGAATATGAAGATGTGGACATGGATGTGCTCCAGGAGTTCATCATATACAAACAGATCCAGAAGTCACACCAGCGGTTCGTTCACCCATGAAATGTGCCTGTAGCACTAAAAAGGATAAAAAAACTGGGAAAAGGAACTGAACCGCAATGAAAAACATGGATGTCGTCGTCAGGCAGATTGAGCTTCCTGAATGGGTAAACAACTTGGTGACAATCAGGAAGCTAAACATTTAAAAATACGGTCCTGAGAAATACAAGCCAGAGGACAAAGCGCTTCAGAGGTTCATGGGAATGTTGCAGTATCTCTCAGATGATTGGTCAGCCAATCGCAGTATCTCTCAGATGTCAGCACACCACTCACACAACTGCCCTAGAAAGAGACATTCAGTGGCACTGGGAGTCTGCACAGGAACAGAGCTTCAGAAACGTGAAAACACTCGTCAGCAATGCGCCCGTGTTAAAGTACTACGATATGAAGACAAAAAAAACACTGCCACTCTCTGTGGATGCAAGCTCAGAAGGCTTGGGAGCTGTGATCCTGCAAGATGGTCAGCCAATCGCATACGAGTCAAGATCCCTCACAGACTGTCGAAAGAGATCCGCTCAAATGGAAAAAGATCTAGTCTAGCGATAGTGTTTGGCTGCGAGAAGTTTCATCAGTACCTGTATGGAAACCAGATCCAGGTGGAGTCAGACCACAAACCCTTGGAAACAATCGTCAAGAAGTCGCTCCAGAAGGCACCAGCCTGACTGCACAGATCGCTGACGAGACTACAGAGATACAGTCTATATGTGACATATTAAACCAAGAAAACGAGATGCAGATGTTGGATGGTGAGCTGGATGTAAACTACATCGCTCATCAACTTCCTGTTTCAGAAGAGCAACTGCAGCAATTCAAAAACAGCAAACAGAAGAAGACGAAGAGTTAAAAACTGGTCACAGTTGGATGGCGAGACACGAGAGGGAACGTTGCAAAGAAAATACAGCACTTACTGGACCTGCAGGGAGGACTTGACAAACTCAGATGGACTGCTGTTCCAAAGTTCAAAACGTCCTCGTTCCTCGGGTAATGAGAGAAGAAATAATGAAGCACACATGGGAATCGTAAAAATGTAAAGAACAAGCAAGGGGATGTTCTGTTCTGGCCAGGCAAGGCTAAACAGATTGAAGATGTTGTAACAAAATGTGCCGTCTGCAACACACAAACACAATAATGAAAGAGAACCGCTCATATCTCATCCAGTCCCAGAGAGAGTTAGAGCCAAAGTTGGAGTGGGCCTCTACCATTACAACGACACAGAATATATACTACTCACAAATACCCAGAAATCTCCAAGCTCAGTGGAACAACAAGCAAACACATCATTACAGCATTAAAGTTGAACTCAGCGAGGCACGGGGTGACCGACGTGTTGTGCTCCGACAATGGAAGACAGTTGGTGAGTCAAGAGATCTCTACCAGCTGGGAGTTCAAACATGTCACGTCGAGCCCTATTTCCACAGTCAAACGGCCAAGCTGAGAGGGCAGTTCAGACTGTGAAGAACCTGTTGTAAAAAGCACGAGAGACAGCAACGGAGATCCTAACACAGCTCTCCTTGAGTACAGAAACACACCCCTGGATGGAGTAGGTATCTCTCCTGCACAACTACTAATGAGAAGAAGGCTGAAGACAAAGATTCTGACATCAGAGATTGTTGAAGCCAGAACTCTATCAGCATGTCAGGCTCCGTCTCACAAGCAGACAACAGAGACTCTATCAGCATGTCAGGCTCCGTCTCACAAGTAGACAACAGAGAGACTATCAGCATGTCTCCGTCTCACAAGCAGACAGAGAGACTATCAGCATGTTTCCGTCTCACAAGCGAACAAGAGACGCTATCAGCATGTCAGGCACCGTCTCACAAGCAGACAACAGAGAGACTATCAGCATGTCTCCGTCTCACAAGCAGACAACAGAGAGACTATCAGCATGTCTCCGTCTCACAAGCAGACAAGAGACTATCAGCATGTCAGGCTCAGTCTCATAAGCAGACAACAGAGAGACTATCAGCATGTCAGGCTCCGTCTCACAAGCAGACAACAGAGAGACTCTATCAGCATGTCAGGCACCGTCTCACAAGCAGACAACAGAGAGACTATCAGCATGTCAGGCACCGTCTCACAAGCAGACAACAGAGAGACTATCAGCATGTCAGGCACCGTCTCACAAGCAGACAACAGAGAGACTATCAGCATGTCAGGCACCGTCTCACAAGCAGACAACAGAGAGACTATCAGCATGTCTCAGTCTCACAAGCAGACAACAGAGAGACTAACAGCATGTCTCCGTCTCACAAGCAGACAACAGAGAGACTATCAGCATGTCAGGCACCGTCTCACAAGCAGACAACAGAGAGACTATCAGCATGTCAGGCCCGTCTCACAAGCAGACAACAGAGAGACTATCAGCATGTCAGGCACCGTCTCACAAGCAGACAACAGAGAGACTATCAGCATGTCTCACGTCTCACAAGCAGACAACAGAGAGACTATCAGCATGTCAGGCACCGTCTCACAAGCAGACAACAGAGAGACTATCAGCATGTCAGGCACCGTCTCACAAGCAGACAACAGAGAGACTATCAGCATGTCTCCGTCTCACAAGCAGACAACAGAGAGACTATCAGCATGTCTCCGTCTCACCGTCTCACAAGCAGACAACAGAGAGACTATCAGCATGTCTCCGTCTCACAAGCAGACAACAGAGAGACTATCAGCATGTCAGGCACCGTCTCACAAGTCTCACAAGCAGACAACAGAGAGACTATCAGCATGTCAGGCACCGTCTCACAAGCAGACAACAGAGAGACTATCAGCATGTCAGGCACCGTCTCACAAGCAGACAACAGAGAGACTCTATCAGCATGTCTCCGTCTCACAAGCAGACAACAGAGACTCGATCAGCATGTCTCCATCTCACAAGCAGACAACAGAGAGACTATCAGCATGTCAGGCACCGTCTCACAAGCAGACAACAGAGAGACTCTATCAGCATGTCAGGCACCATCTCATTTGCAGACAACAGAGACCTCATCAGCATGTCTCCGTCTCATCAAGCACAACAGAGTCAGTTTGCATGTCATTACCTCATCACACACAGAGGACTATCAGCATGTCAGGCTCCATCCATTTGGTACATTACCTCATCACACACTGAGGTTTATCCACAACAAGTCAGTTTGGTACATTACCTCATCACACACTGAGGTTTATCCACAACAAGTCAGTTTGGTGCATTACCTCATCACACACTGAGGTTTATCCACAACAAGTCGGTTTGGTGCATTACCTCATCACACACTGAGGTTTATCCACAACAAGTCAGTTTGGTAGAGACACACCACTGGTGGGGAAATGGGCATATTGTCTTTATGCAGATTTTAGAATATTCGCATGAAAATCTGATCGCCGATTGGATGGAATCCTAGCTTTTGAAAGAATTGCTCCCACTGCATTAGAATACCTGTTGTTTCCCTGATCCAGAATCTCTGCAAACTTTCATTGTAATTCATCAGTGGATTTACCGTCAGGCCAGACCACATGCCATGCCTGTGTTTTCTCTTTCACTGGCACCATGACGTGTGTGTGTGTGTGTGTGTGTGTGTGAGGTAGAGAGAGACAGACAGAGTGTGTGTCCTTCCTTCCCCCTGCCTTATTTGTTACTTTTATTTTTTACTTATCTATTTCTTACTTAACACTTATAATTCTTAAAAGTGCATTGTTGGTTAAGGGCTTGTAAGTAAGCATTTCACTGTAAGGTTGAATTCGGCTAAAATTAGATTTGATTTACATCACATATCACATACTGGTCTAGTCTGAAACCCAGACTGAACATCACTCTGTTCCCCTTCACACTGCCCTACTGCTCTAGCCTGAAACCCACTATATAATCCACTACTTTTGACCAGAGCCCCATGGGACTATATAATCCACTACTTTTGACCAGAGCCCCATGGGACTATATAATCCACTACTTGACCAGAGCCCCATGGGACTATATAACCCACTACTTTTGACCAGAGCCCCATGGGACTATATAATCCACTACTTTTGACCAGAGCCCCATGGGACTATATAACCCACTACTTTTGACCAGAGCCCCATGGGACTATATAACCCACTACTTTTGACCAGAGCCCCGTGGGACTATATAACCCACTACTTTTGACCAGAGCCCCGTGGGACTATATAACCCACTACTTTTGACCAGAGCCCCGTGGGACTATATAATCCACTACTTTTGACCAGAGCCCCATGGGACTATATAATCCACTACTTTTGACCAGAGCCCCATGGGACTATATAACCCACTACTTTTGACCAGAGCCCCATGGGACTATATAATCCACTACTTTTGACCAGAGCCCCGTGGGACTATATAATCCACTACTTTTGACCAGAGCCCCGTGGGACTATATAATCCACTACTTTTGACCAGAGCCCCGTGGGACTATATAATCCACTACTTTTGACCAGAGCCCTATGGGACACTATAATCTACTACTTTTGACCAGAGTCCTATGGGACTATATAATCCTATAATCCACTACTTTTGACCAGAGTCCTATGGGACAATATAATCCACTACTTTTGACCAGAGACATTTGGGCCACGGTCACATGTAGTTCTTCCATGGCTGATGGTCCCAGTCCCACAGGTCTCTGTGTGACAGGTGTCTGAAGGTCAAAGGATAATGACATTTTGACCTACTGAGACATTTGATGCCACGGTCAACGATGTCATTCTTCCATGCCTGATGGTCCCAGTCCCACAGGTCTCTGTGTGACAGGTGTCTGAAGGCCAAAGGATATGTGTCATGGCTGTCCTGACTGACCAGAGAGACGTCAACGATGTCATAAATCTGTCTGAGGGGCCAGAGAGGCGTCAACTGTGTCATAAGGCTGTCTGAGGGGCCAGAGAGACGTCAACGATGTCATAAGGCTGCCTGAGGGGCCAGAGAGACGTCAACGATGTCATAAGGCTGTCTGAGGGGCCAGAGAGACGTCCGAGAGAGAGACGTCAACGATGTCATAAGGCTGTCTGAGGGGCCAGACGTCAACGATGTCATAAGGCTGCCTGAGGGGCCAGAGAGACGTCAACGATGTCATAAGGCTGCCTGAGGGGCCAGAGAGACGTCAACGATGTCATAAGGCTGCCTGAGGGGCCAGAGAGACGTCAACGATGTCATAAGGCTGTCTGAGGGGCCAGAGAGACGTCAACGATGTCGTCAAGAGAGACGAACGATGTCATAAGGCTGTCTGAGGGGCCAGAGAGACGTCAACGATGTCATAAGGCTGTCTGAGGGGGCCAGAGAGACGTCAACGATGTCATAAGGCTGTCTGAGGGGCCAGAGAGACGTCAACGATGTCATAAGGCTGTCTGAGGGGCCAGAGAGACGTCAACGATGTCATAAGGCTGTCTGAGGGGCCAGAGAGACGTCAACTGTGTCATATTTTTACATTGACATGTACACATTTACATATTATCCACCACACACACACACACACACACACACACACACACACACACGGTTATGGGCTTAAAGAAGAAGACACCTGTACCTATAAATGGTGTTTCTTTAAGAAGATGTGCCTGACTGACCTCGACTGTTTCCTCACTTTATTCTCCATGTGGTCATCCCATGGTTGTTGGTTATTAACCAGAAAACGATACAAGGACTGAAGCAGTAGCCTCCGTACTCAACACCATTTATTTAAATCTGTAGTTTCTTTGAAAAGATGTGCCTGTCTGACATTACAACTACATTAAGGGGAAAGGATCCACAGACACGGAGGCTGATTATCCTTCTGCACATCTCTTTATTTACAATGCTGGCTGCCATACTGTCCTGCGTTTGTGTTAACCATGGCAACCGGACATTGTAAATAAAGAGATGTGCCTGTCTGCCATACTGTCCTGCGTTTGTGTTAACCATGGCAACCGGACATTGTAAATAAAGACATGTGTCTGTCTGCCATACTGTCCTGCGTTTGTGTTAACCATGGCAACCGGGCATTGTAAATAAAGACATGTGTCTGTCTGCCATACTGTCCTGCGTTTGTATTAACCAAGGCAACCGGACATTGTAAATAAAGACATGTGTCTGTCTGCCATACTGTCCTGCGTTTGTGTTAACCATGGCAACCGGACATTGTAAATAAAGAGGTGTCTGTCTGCCATACTGTCCTGCGTTTGTATTAACCAAGGCAACCGGACATTGTAAATAAAGAGGTGTCTGTCTGCCATACTGTCCTGCGTTTGTATTAACCAAGGCAACCGGACATTGTAAATAAAGACATGTGTCTGTCTGCCATACTGTCCTGCGTTTGTGTTAACCATGGCAACCGGACATTGTAAATAAAGACATGTGTCTGTCTGCCATACTGTCCTGCGTTTGTGTTAACCATGGCAACAACATTTAAATAAAGGTGTCTGTTGCCAACTGTCCTGGTCACATGTTATAACCATTTGTAAATAAAGAGATGTCTGTCTGCCATACTGTCCTGCGTTTGTGTTAACCAAGGCCCGGACATTGTAAATAAAGACATGTGTCTGTCTGCCATACTGTCCTTATTTGTGAACCATGGCAACCGGGCATTGTAAATAAAGACATGTGTCTGTCTGCCATACTGTCCTTCATATACGTTTGTACAAGGGCAACCGGACATTGTAAATAAAGAGATGTGTCTGTCTGCCATACTGTCCTGCGTTTGTGTTAACCAAGGCAACCGGACATTGTAAATAAAGAGGTGTCTGTCTGCCATACTGTCCTGCGTTTGTATTAACCAAGGCAACCGGACATTGTAAATAAAGAGATGTGCCTTTAATGTCAGCCAGGCTCATTTTTTAAAGAAACAACATTTATTTAAATCTCTAGTTGAGTAAAACAAGTAGTTTTCTGGTCACATTTATAACCCATAAAATTGCGGTAAACAGCGCCACACTGAGGCCGAAAACGGAATGTTCTATTCTCAGCTAGGCCCATCTTTCCAAAGAAAACACAAGACTGTTGTGATCACGTCAACAAATTATATCTGGGAAGGCATGTGACTGAAATTTTGCGGGTGGGGAGAGAGCGAGAGAGGGTTGAGGAGGAGGCTTGAAGCGCTAGGACATCTTTATGAGTCGTGCATTATCTGAAAAAGGATTCATATATTCATCTTTGTCGATGACTAGTCTCCCAGGCCCTGCTGCTGAAAGACATAAAACAGGGCATTCGGAAAGTATTCAGACCACTTGACTTTTTCCACATTTTGTTACGTTACAGCCTTGTATTTAAATGTATTTAAACAATTTTAAAAACTCAATCTACCCACAATACCCTATGATTGACGGAGTGCAAAAAGGTAGCTTTAAAAAAATATATAAATAAACTGTAACCTCACATTTACATCTGTATTCAGACCCTTTACTCAGTACTTTGTTGAAGCACCGTTGGCAGCGATTACAGCCTCCAGTCGTCTTGGGTTTGACGCTACAAGCTTGTCACACCTGTATTTGGGGTGTTTCTCACATTCTTCTCTGCAGATCCTCTCAAGCTCTGTCAGGTTGGATGGGGAGCTGCACAGATATTTTCAGGTGTCTCCAGAGATGTTAGATCGGGTTGAAGTCTGGGCTCTGACTGGGCCACTCAAGGACATTGAGACTTGTCCCAAAGCCACTCCTGCATTGTCTTGTCTGTGTGCTTAGGGTCGTTGTCCTGTTGGAAGGTGAACCTTCACCCAGTCTGAGGTCCTGAGCGCTCTGGAGCAGGTTTTCATCAAGATTCTCTGTGTACTTCGCTCCATTCATCTTTGCCTCGATTCTGACTAGTCTCCCAGGCCCTGCTCTGAAAAACATCCCAACACAGCATGATGCTGCCACCACTATGCTTCACAACAGGGATGGTGCCAGGTTTCCTACAGATGTGACGCTTGGTATTCAGTCCAAAGAGTAAAATCTTGGTTTCATCAGACCAGATAATCTTGTTTCTCATGGTCTGTTAGTCCTTTAGGTGCCTTTTGGAAAACTCCAAGCAGGCTGTCATGTGCCTTTTACTGAGGCGTGGCATCCGTCTGGCCACTCTACCATAAGGGCCTGATTGGTGGAGTGCTGTAAAGGTATGTTGTCCTTCTGGAAGGTTCTCCCATCTCCACAGAGGAACTCTGGCGCTCTGTCAGTGACCATCTGGTTCTTGGTCACCTCCCTGACCATGCCCCTTTCCCCCGATTGCTCAGCCGGGCGGCCACCTCTAGAAAGAGTCATGGTGGTTTGAAACTTCTTCCATTGAAGAATTATATGATCAGCTTGGCCGGGCGGCCACCTCTAGAAAGAGTCATGGTGGTTTGAAACTTCTTCCATTGAAGAATTATGGAGGTTTTTTGTTTTAATACATTTGTAAAAATGTCACAAAAAAAACAGTTTTTGTCAATGTGGGGTATTATGTGTAGATTGGTGAGGGGGGGAAACATTTTGTAACGTAACAAAATGTGTAAAAAGTCAAGGGGTCTGAATACTTTCCAAATGCACTGAGAAATAAAACAGCCCTCAACCCATACGATCTAGTCCACAACAAACACACTTCGACCCATACGATCTAGTCCACAACAAACACACTTCGACCCATACGATGTAGTCCACAATAAACACACTTCGACCCATACGATCTAGTCCACAACAAACACACTTCGACCCATACGATCTAGTCCACAACAAACACACTTCGACCCATACGATCTAGTCCACAACAAACACACTTCGACCCATACGATCTAGTCCACAACAAACACACTTCGACCCATACGATGTAGTCCACAATAAACACACTTCAACCCATATGATCTAGTCCACAACAAACACACTTCGACCCATATGATCTAGTCCATAATAAACACTTCAACCCATATGATCTAGTCCACAATAAAAGTATAATAAAACATACAAATATGATGAATGATAAAAATAAGCCTCGTCATACTTTATTTATGTCCATATTATATGTTTAAGGAACATCTATCTATATTTCAGGAAGGAAACATGAAAATATGGTGATATCCGGTAGTTAGTGGTGAGTTGTAATCTGTAAGTTACCTTGTTGACCTTCCGGAGGACCTTGAAAGGCTCCCCAAACAGGGGACTCAGCTTCTTACAGGGCAGGCGGAGGATGAGGTTCCTGGTGGAGAGCCAGACGTGATCACAAGGATGGAACAGTGGAGCCTCACTGCGGTGGTGATCCGCCTGGTCTTTCTGATGGCAGATAGTGCACTGGAGTCTCACGTGGGTATCGTTCCATACCACTTCCACACACCTGAACCACTCATCCACCCTAGGAGCTTCGGTCTGGCTCTGGGTCCACGGAGCCAGCTGTGGAGGAGTGTCGCAATGAATTCTGGGTGTATTCAGCCCAAGTAAGGAATCGTGCCCACTCCCACTGCAGGTCCTGGCAGTGACTCCTCAGGAACCTCCCCAGCTCCTGGTACATCCTCTCCACCTGCCCGTTAGATTGAGGCCGGTACCCGGAAGTGATGCTGACCGTGACCCCCAGCTTCTCCATGAAAGCCTTTCATACGTGTGATGTGAATTGGGGGGGGCCACGATCGGAGAGGATATCCTCCGGAAGGCCATTGTACTGGAAGACCTGCGGCCTAGGAACAGTAAAATAAAAGTTATAAAAGTTAAAAGTTACAATCAAAAATAACCATATCATGAAAAGCCACAAAGTCTAGGAGGAAGGGGCGCTACAGGCTAGAAGATAGAGATGTCAGACTGTCTCAGTGTAACGGCTGTCGTGGGAAGAAGGTGAGGACCAAAGCACAGCGTGGTAAGTGCTCCTCTTATTGAATGGAAAAAAAAACTGAACAACAAAGAAACAACCGGAACAGTTCTGTCTGGTGTAGACACACAAAGACTGAAAACAACCACCCACCAAACACAATGGAAAACAGGCTACCTAAATATGGTTCTCAATCAGGGACAACGATTGACAGCTGCCTCTGATTGAGAACCGTACTAGGCCAAACACAGAAATAGAAATTCATAGAAAAACTAACATAGACAACCCACCCAACTCACACCGTGACCAAACTAAAACAAAAGACAAAACAATGGAATTAAGGTCAGAACGTGACACTCAGAGAAGTGCTGATTTAGGATCAGTTTTGCATTAAAGATCACAATGAATAAGATTACAGGCCAGAGGGAGGGACCTGAACCCTTATCCACAAAGAGTCTCAGAGTAGGAATGCTGATCTAGGATCTTTCCATATAATCTTGTTCATTATGATCTAAAAGACAAAACTGATCCTAGATAAGCCCTCCTACTCTGAGAGGTTTAATACATAGAGACTCTGGTGTTCTGTGGAGCCTGGTCTCCTCTCCTGGTCTTCAGATTCATTGATCACAGCACAGACCATCCCCACAGACCAGAACACAGACCATCCCCAACAGAACACAAACCATCCCCAGAACAGAACACAGAACCATCCCCAACAGAACACAGACCATCCCCAACAGAACACAGACCATCCCCAACAGAACACAGACCATCCCCAACAGAACACAGACCAGACCAACAGAACACAGACCATCCCCAACAGAACACAGACCATCCCCAACAGAATACAGACCATCCCCAACAAAACACAGACCATCCTCAACAGAACACAGACCAACCCCAACAGAACACAGACCATCCCCAACAGAACACAGACCATCCCCAACAGAACAGGACATGTGGCAGGGTCTACAGTCAATCACGGACTACAGGAAGAAACCCAGCCCAGTCACGGACCAGGATGTCTTGCTCCCAGGCAGACTAAATAACTTTTTTGCCCGCTTTGAGGACAATACAGTGCCACTGACACGGCCTGCAACGAAAACATGCGGTCTCTCCTTCACTGCAGCCGAAGTGAGTAAGACATTTAAACGTGTTAACCCTCGCAAGGCTGCAGGCCCAGACGGCATCCCCAGCCGCGCCCTCAGAGCATGCGCAGACCAGCTGGCCGGTGTGTTTACGGACATATTCAATCAATCCCTATACCAGTCTGCTGTTCCCACATGCTTCAAGAGGGCCACCATTGTTCCTGTTCCCAAGAAAGCTAAGGTAACTGAGCTAAACGACTACCGCCCCGTAGCACTCACATCCGTCATCATGAAGTGCTTTGAGAGACTAGTCAAGGACCATATCACCTCCACCCTACCTGACACCCTTGACCCACTCCAATTTGCTTACCGCCCAAATAGGTCCACAGACGATGCAATCTCAACCACACTGCACACTGCCCTAACCCATCTGGACAAGAGGAATACCTATGTGAGAATGCTGTTCATCGACTACAGCTCGGCATTCAACACCATAGTACCCTCCAAGCTCGTCATCAAGCTCGAGACCCTGGGTCTCGACCCCGCCCTGTGCAACTGGGTACTGGACTTCCTGACGGGCCACCCCAGGTGGTGAGGGTAGGCAACAACATCTCCTCCCCGCTGATCCTCAACACTGGGGCCCCACAAGGGTGCGTTCTGAGCCCTCTCCTGTACTCCCTGTTCACCCACGACTGCGTGGCCATGCACGCCTCCAACTCAATCATCAAGTTTGCGGACGACACAACAGTGGTAGGCTTGATTACCAACAACGACGAGACGGCCTACAGGGAGGAGGTGAGGGCCCTCGGAGTGTGGTGTCAGGAAAATAACCTCACACTCAACGTCAACAAAACTAAGGAGATGATTGTGGACTTCAGGAAACAGCAGAGGGAACACCCCCATCCACATCGATGGAACAGTAGTGGAGAGGGTAGCAAGTTTTAAGTTCCTCGGCATACACATCACAGACAAACTGAACTGGTCCACTCACACAGACAGCATCGTGAGGAAGGCGCAGCAGCGCCTCTTCAACCTCAGGAGGCTGAAGAAATTTGGCTTGTCACCAAAAGCACTCACAAACTTCTACAGATGCACAATCGAGAGCATCCTGGCGGGCTGTATCACCGCCTGGTATGGCAACTGCACCGCCCTCAACCGTAAGGCTCTCCAGAGGGTAGTGAGGTCTGCACAACGCATCACCGGGGGCAAACTACCTGCCCTCCAGGACACCTACACCACCCGATGCTACAGGAAGGCCATAAAGATCATCAAGGACATCAACCACCCGAGCCACTGCCTGTTCACCCCGCTGTCATCCAGAAGGCGAGGTCAGTACAGGTGCATCAAAGCTGGGACCGAGAGACTGAAAAACAGCTTCTATCTCAAGGCCATCAGACTGTTAAACAGCCACCACTAACATTGAGTGGCTACTGCCAACACACTGTCAATGACACTGACTCTACTCCAGCCACTTTAATCATGGGAATTGATGGGAAATGATGTAAATATATCACTAGCCACTTTAAACAATGCTACCTTATATAATGTTACTTACCCTACATTATTCATCTCATATGCATACGTTGATACTGTACTCTATATCATCGACTGCATCCTTATGTAATACATGTATCACTAGCCACTTTAACTATGCCACTTGGTTTACATACTCATCTCATATGTATATACTGTACTCGATATCATCTAATGTATCTTGCCTATGCTGCTCTGTAACATCACTCATTCATATATCCTTATGTACATATTCTTTATCCCCTTACACTGTGTATAAGACAGTAGTTTTTTTGAATTGTTAGTTAGATTACTTGTTCGTTATTACTGCATTGTCGGAACTAGAAGCACAAGCATTTCGCTACACTCGCATTAACATCTGCTAACCATGTGTATGTGACAAATAAAATTTGATTTGATTTGATTTGATTTTTGACCATCCCCAACAGAACACAGACCAGAGGCGGCAGGTGATTAAAGTGTTGAGCCAGTAACTGAAAGGTTGCTGGTTCGAATCCCCGAACCGACAAGGTAAAACGTCTGTCGTTCTGCCCCTGATCAAGGCTGGTAAACTGTCATTGTAAATAAGATATATATATATTTTTTAACCTTTATTTAACTAGGCAAGTCAGTTAAGAACAAATGCAGTTCTTAACTGACTTGCCTAGTTAAATTAAGTTCAAAAAATATATATATAATCCCCATCAGAACACAGTTTATCAGTGAAGAGTAGTCGACACTGCACAGAAAAATTGCAGATATCAATTGCATTTGTGACACAGGTAAAATCTATGGTCACATTTGTGTTTTTCTTTCATTTTTAAGAGGAATATTTTAATTTCTGATTTATTCCGGGTATTACTTGAGTCCTCCCAGTGGTTTCCTATTGAAATGCATTTATACCTATTGTTGCCAGTAGTCGGAGGCAAATAGTACGTTTTGTCTTCACATCTGGTCACCTTTTTTTTTGAATGAACTGCTGTAACTTCCTCATTCTTCTGAGAGAAGCCTAAAGGGACAGACGCAAACGTTATCCTGCCGCATCTTGTCTCCTGTTTTACAGGTTGGTACTATTAACAAACACACAATGTCACATAATAGTAATTGGACAAGGTTAGCTAAATGTAGACGAGTCTGTATAGGAGTTGTGAAGTGTGTACTGGTTAATATAACCGAGTAGAACAAGGCTTAGTTTTCCGGACTGTAGGCTAGTTGTTGTGAAAGTGGGTGGGGGGAGACTGGTGTCAAGTAGAAACACAATGTCGAGGGCTGGAAGTGAAATGGAAATGAGTGAGGACGAGTTACGTGAAGTGGAAGGTGTAGTGAAGAGCTCGGGAACCGGAGCCTCACATAAACGGACATGTTAAAGAAGAGTCTGGTCCAGTAGGGGGACATTTTTGGAGAGTAAGATCCTGGCCTTTTTGGCGGGTCCATTTGTTTTTTCCATTTGGCGGGTCCATTTGTTTTTTCCATTTGGCGGGTCCATTTGTTTTTTGGCGGGTCCATTTGTAGTTTCAGTGTGGGTGTAAAATGAGTTGAGTCGGTGAAGGTAATCTGTAGTGGGCTTGTGATGTGTTCTTCTTCCGCCTTGGAGGGAGCTGGCGCTTAATATCGCGCAATTCGGTACAAGATCGGTTGTTTGATTTGTCCTTAAGAACAGGGCGCCATTGAAAGGAGTACCGGGGAAGCTGTAAATGTGAAGGGGAACCAGTCGAGGGGGAAAATCCCCCACCTCGTCGTTTGTTGCGATGTAGGCAGGGTGGAGTGAATGGTGAGACAGAAGAGTCAGTAGCTCTATTCAGACCTGATTAGTTTTACTGGGAGAGGTCGGGAAATGTAATGATGTGCTCCAGGACAAAACAGTATAACTTTAGACCGTCCTCTCGCCCATACCCGGGCGCGAACCAGGGACCCTCTGCACACATCAACAACAGTCACCCACGAAGCATCGTTACCCATCGCTCCACAAAAGCCGCTGCCCTTGCAGAGCAAGGGGAACCACTACTTCAAGGTCTCAGAGCAAGTGACGTCACCGATTGAAACGATATTTAGCGCGCACCACCGCTAACTAAGCTAGCCGTTTCACATCCGTTACACATACTTGATACTTGAGTAAAAGTAAAGATAATTTCTCAAGAAAAAGTGAAAGTCACCCAGTAAAAATACTACTTGCGTAAAAGTCTAAAAGTATTTGGTTTTAAATGAACATAAGTATCACAAGTAAAAGTATAAATCATGAAACATTTATCATATTAAGCAACGATTTTTATTATTATTATTTAGGGATAGCCAGGGCACAGTTAAACACTCAGACATAATTTACAAACAAAGCATGTGTGTTTAGTGAGTCCTCCAGATCAGAGGCAGTAGGGATGACCAGGGATGTTCTCTGTTTAGTGAGTCCTCCAGATCAGAGGCAGTAGGGATGACCAGGGATGTTCTCTGTTTAGTGAGTCCTCCAGATCAGAGGCAGTAGGGATGACCAGGGATGTTCTCTGTTTAGTGAGTCCTCCAGATCAGAGGCAGTAGGGATGACCAGGGATGTTCTCTGTTTAGTGAGTCCTCCAGATCAGAGGCAGTAGGGATGACCAGGGATGTTCTCTGTTTAGTGAGTCCTCCAGATCAGAGGCAGTAGTGATGACCAGGGATGTTCTCTGTTTAGTGAGTCCTCCAGATCAGAGACAGTAGGGATGACCAGGGATGTTCTCTGTTTAGTGAGTCCTCCAGATCAGAGGCAGTAGTGATGACCAGGGATGTTCTCTGTTTAGTGAGTCCTCCAGATCAGAGGCAGTAGGGATGACCAGGGATGTTCTCTGTTTAGTGAGTCCTCCAGATCAGAGGCAGTGGGGAGGACCAGGGATGTTCTCTGTTTAGTGAGTCCTCCAGATCAGAGGCAGTAGGGATGACCAGGGATGTTCTCTGTTTAGTGAGTCCTCCAGATCAGAGGCAGTAGGGATGACCAGGGATGTTCTCTGTTTAGTGAGTCCTCCAGATCAGAGGCAGTAGGGATGACCAGGGATGTTCTCTGTTTAGTGAGTCCTCCAGATCAGAGGCAGTAGTGATGACCAGGGATGTTCTCTGTTTAGTGAGTCCTCCAGATCAGAGACAGTAGTGATGACCAGGGATGTTCTCTGTTTAGTGAGTCCTCCAGATCAGAGGCAGTAGGGATGACCAGGGATGTTCTCTGTTTAGTGAGTCCTCCAGATCAGAGGCAGTAGTGATGACCAGGGATGTTCTCTGTTTAGTGAGTCCTCCAGATCAGAGGCAGTAGGGATGACCAGGGATGTTCTCTGTTTAGTGAGTCCTCCAGATCAGAGGCAGTAGTGATGACCAGGGATGTTCTCTGTTTAGTGAGTCCTCCAGATCAGAGGCAGTAGGGATGACCAGGGATGTTCTCTGTTTAGTGAGTCCTCCAGATCAGAGGCAGTAGGGATAACCAGGGATGTTCTCTGTTTAGTGAGTCCTCCAGATCAGAGGCAGTAGGGATGACCAGGGATGTTCTCTGTTTAGTGAGTCCTCCAGATCAGAGGCAGTAGGGATGACCAGGGATGTTCTCTGTTTAGTGAGTCCTCCAGATCAGAGGCAGTAGGGATGGACCAGGGATGTTCTCTGTTTAGTGAGTCCTCCAGATCAGAGGCAGTAGGGAGGACCAGGGATGTTCTCTGTTTAGTGAGTCCTCCAGATCAGAGGCAGTAGGGATGATCAGGGATGTTCTCTGTTTAGTGAGTCCTCCAGATCAGAGGCAGTAGGGATGACCAGGGATATTCTCTGTTTAGTGAGTCCTCCAGATCAGAGGCAGTAGGGATGACCAGGGATGTTCTCTGTTTAGTGAGTCCTCCAGATCAGAGGCAGTAGGGATGATCAGGGATGTTCTCTGTTTAGTGAGTCCTCCAGATCAGAGGCAGTAGGGATGATCAGGGATGTTCTCTGTTTAGTGAGTCCTCCAGATCAGAGGCAGTAGGGATGACCAGGGATGTTCTCTGTTTAGTGAGTCCTCCAGATCAGAGGCAGTAGGGATGACCAGGGATGTTCTCTGTTTAGTGAGTCCTCCAGATCAGAGGCAGTGGTTTAGTGAGTCCTCCAGATCAGAGGCAGTAGGGAGGACCAGGGATGTTCTCTGTTTAGTGAGTCCTCCAGATCAGAGGCAGTAGGGATGACCAGGGATGTTCTCTGTTTAGTGAGTCCTCCAGATCAGAGGCAGTAGGGATGATCAGGGATATTCTCTGTTTAGTGAGTCCTCCAGATCAGAGGCAGTAGGGATGACCAGGGATGTTCTCTGTTTAGTGAGTCCTCCAGATCAGAGGCAGTAGGGATGATCAGGGATGTTCTCTGTTTAGTGAGTCCTCCAGATCAGAGGCAGTGGGGATGACCAGGGATGTTCTCTGTTTAGTGAGTCCTCCAGATCAGAGGCAGTAGTGATGACCAGGGATGTTCTCTGTTTAGTGAGTCCTCCAGATCAGAGGCAGTAGGGATGACCAGGGATGTTCTCTGTTTAGTGAGTCCTCCAGATCAGAGGCAGTAGGGATGATCAGGGATGTTCTCTGTTTAGTGAGTCCTCCAGATCAGAGGCAGTAGGGATGACCAGGGATGTTCTCTGTTTAGTGAGTCCTCCAGATCAGAGGCAGTAGGGATGACCAGGGATGTTCTCTGTTTAGTGGGTCCTCCAGATCAGAGGCAGTAGTGATGACCAGGGATGTTCTCTGTTTAGTGAGTCCTCCAGATCAGAGGCAGTAGAAATGACCAGGGATGTTCTCTGTTTAGTGAGTCTGCCAGATCAGAGGCAGTAGGGATGACCAGGGATGTTCTCTGTTTAGTGAGTCCTCCAGATCAGAGGCAGTAGGGATGACCAGGGATGTTCTCTGTTTAGTGAGTCCTCCAGATCAGAGGCAGTAGTGATGACCAGGGATGTTCTCTGTTTAGTGAGTCCTCCAGATCAGAGGCAGTAGTGATGACCAGGGATGTTCTCTGTTTAGTGAGTCCTCCAGAGCAGAGGCAGTGGAGATGACCAGGGATGTTCTCTGTTTAGTGAGTCCTCCAGATCAGAGGCAGTAGGGATGATCAGGGATGTTCTCTGTTTAGTGAGTCCTCCAGATCAGAGGCAGTAGGGATGACCAGGGATGTTCTCTGTTTAGTGAGTCCTCCAGATCAGAGGCAGTAGGGATGATCAGGGATGTTCTCTGTTTAGTGAGTCCTCCAGATCAGAGGCAGTAGGGATGACCAGGGATGTTCTCTGTTTAGTGAGTCCTCCAGATCAGAGGCAGTAGTGATGACCAGGGATGTTCTCTGTTTAGTGAGTCCTCCAGATCAGAGGCAGTAGTGATGACCAGGGATGTTCTCTGTTTAGTGAGTCCTCCAGATCAGAGGCAGTAGGGATGACCAGGGATGTTCTCTGTTTAGTGAGTCCTCCAGATCAGAGGCAGTAGGGATGACCAGGGATGTTCTCTGTTTAGTGAGTCCTCCAGATCAGAGGCAGTAGGGATGACCAGGGATGTTCTCTGTTTAGTGAGTCCTCCAGATCAGAGGCAGTAGTGATGACCAGGGATGTTCTCTGTTTAGTGAGTCCTCCAGATCAGAGGCAGTAGTGATGACCAGGGATGTTCTCTGTTTAGTGAGTCCTCCAGATCAGAGGCAGTAGGGATGACCAGGGATGTTCTCTGTTTAGTGAGTCCTCCAGATCAGAGGCAGTAGGGATGACCAGGGATGTTCTCTGTTTAGTGAGTCCTCCAGATCAGAGGCAGTAGTGATGACCAGGGATGTTCTCTGTTTAGTGAGTCCTCCAGATCAGAGGCAGTAGGGATGACCAGGGATGTTCTCTGTTTAGTGAGTCCTCCAGATCAGAGGCAGTAGGGATGACCAGGGATGTTCTCTGTTTAGTGAGTCCTCCAGATCAGAGGCAGTAGGGATGTTCTCTGTTTAGTGAGTCCACCAGATCAGAGGCAGTATGGATGACCAGGGATGTTCTCTGTTTAGTGAGTCCTCCAGATCAGAGGCTGTAGTGATGACCAGGGATGTTCTCTGTTTAGTGAGTCCTCCAGATCAGAGGCAGTAGAGATGACCAGGGATGTTCTCTGTTTAGTGAGTCGTCCAGATCAGAGGCTGTAGTGATGACCAGGGATGTTCTCTGTTTAGTGAGTCCTCCAGATCAGAGGCAGTAGTGATGACCAGGGATGTTCTCTGTTTAGTGAGTCCTCCAGATCAGAGGCAGTAGTGATGACCAGGGATGTTCTCTGTTTAGTGAGTCCTCCAGATCAGAGGCAGTAGGGATGACCAGGGATGTTCTCTGTTTAGTGAGTCCTCCAGATCAGAGGCAGTAGGGATGACCAGGGATGTTCTCTGTTTAGTGAGTCCTCCAGATCAGAGGCAGTAGTGATGACCAGGGATGTTCTCTGTTTAGTGAGTCCTCCAGATCAGAGGCAGTAGAGATGACCAGGGATGTTCTCTGTTTAGTGAGTCCTCCAGATCAGAGGCAGTAGTGATGACCAGGGATGTTCTCTGTTTAGTGAGTCCTCCAGATCAGAGGCAGTAGGGATGACCAGGGATGTTCTCTGTTTAGTGAGTCCTCCAGATCAGAGGCAGTAGGGATGACCAGGGATGTTGTCTTGATAAGTGTGTGAATGGGACCATTTTCCTTTCCTGCTAAGCATTCTAAATGTAAAGATACTTTTACGTGTCATGGAAAATGAATGGAGTAAAAAAAAGTACCACATTTTCTTTAGGAATGTAGTGAAGTAATTGTAAAAGTTGTCAAAAATATAAATAGTAAAGTACAGATACCCGAAAAAACGATTAAGTAGTACCTAAAAGTATTTCTACTTACGTACTTTACACCACCAGCTGCTACTAGTCCCGTGCGAATCGGCATCCTTTTTAGAGAAATGTCTGAGTTTAACAGGTGTTTTGTTGCTCACTGTTTGAGCAAGAAAACTAACTGATTTGATGAATTGAACAAAGTGCTGGGCATGGCCTATATATGAAGAGCCTACATGTATCAACTTCCCCAGTGAATGATTTGGTTTACCTTATGTACGAATGAATTGAACATCGCCAAATGCATCATTCAAAATATTGCGCCTATTTAATGCAAAACCCAGCTCTTTCAGGTTGTGAAAATATACACAAATATTAAGGACACTCCTGAACCTATAACGCTACCGCCAGCGCTGAGATTTACCATTGCATTAGGTTTGTTCAGATAGACACCTGAATGTCACATTAACAGTGCGTTTTGTAAAATCACTCTGGCTATCTACTCCTATTTCAGAGCACTGTCCTCTGACTGATGAACTGATGAATTTACGAACGCTTTGAATATGACCGGTGTCGGTAAAGTCCGGCAAAAAAAGCGTAGTTATTGTTGTTGCCAACACTTACCGTCAGCAACGCTCTGGACAACATGAAAACAGCCTAACCAGCTCTGCTAGGGAGAGTAAAATGGTCAGAGTGAGGTGTTGTCTCATTTGTGTCTGGAAGTAGCTAGAAAGTTAGCCAGTTAGCTTGGGCGCTTTACTACCGTTGTGAGGTCAGAAAGCTCCGGTCAATGCTACTCTTCGGCCAGAGCGTCTCTAGTGGGAGCGAAACGCTCTGAATTGACCAGCGCCCAGCGCGCACTCTGGCACTCCATATTGAATTGACCAGCGCCCAGCGCGCACTCTGGCACTCCATATTGAATTGACCAGCGCCCAGCGCGCACTCTGACACTCCATATTGAATTGACCAGCGCCCAGCACGCACTCTGACACTCCATATTGAATTGACCAGCGCCCAGCGCGCACTCTGACACTCCATATTGAATTGACCAACGCCCAGCGCGCACTCTGACACTCCATATTGAATTGACCAACGCCCAGCCCGCACTCTGACACTCCATATTGAATTGACCAACGCCCAGCGCGCACTCTGACACTCCATATTGAATTGACCAGCGCCCAGCGCGCACTCTGACACTCCATATTGAATTGACCAACGCCCAGCGCGCACTCTGACACTCCATATTGAATTGACCAGCGCCCAGCGCGCACTCTGACACTCCATATTGAATTGACCAGCGCCCAGCGCGCACTCTGACACTCCATATTGAATTGACCAGCGCCCAGCGCGCACTCTGACACTCCATATTGAATTGACCAGCGCCCAGCGCGCACTCTGACACTCCATATTGAATTGACCAACGCCCAGCGCGCACTCTGACACTCCATATTGAATTGACCAACGCCCAGCGCGCACTCTGGCACTCCATATTGAATTGACCAACGCCCAGCGCGCACTCTGACACTCCATATTGAATTGACCAGCGCCCAGCGCGCACTCTGACACTCCATATTGAATTGACCAGCGCCCAGCGCGCACTCTGGCACTCCATATTGAATTGACCAGCGCCCAGCGCACTCTGGCACTCCATATTGACACCCGCCCAGCGCGCACCTGACACTCCATATTGAATTGACCAGCGCCCAGCGCGCACTCTGACACTCCATATTGAATTGACCAGCGCCCAGCGCGCACTCTGACACTCCATATTGAATTGACCAGCGCCCAGCGCGCACTCTGACACTCCATATTGAATTGACCAGCGCCCAGCGCGCGCTCTGGCACTCCATATTGAATTGACCAACGCCCAGCGCGCACTCTGGCACTCCATATTGAATTGACCAGCGCCCAGCGCGCACTCTGGCACTCCATATTGAATTGACCAACGCCCAGCGCGCACTCTGGCACTCCATATTGAATTGACCAGCGCCCAGCGCGCACTCTGACACTCCATATTGAATTGACCAGCGCCCAGCGCGCACTCTGACACTCCATATTGAATTGACCAGCGCCCAGCGCGCACTCTGACACTCCATATTGAATTGACCAGCGCCCAGCGCGCACTCTGACACTCCATATTGAATTGACCAACGCCCAGCGCGCACTCTGACACTCCATATTGAATTGACCAGCGCCCAGCGCGCACTCTGACACTCCATATTGAATTGCCAGCGCCCAGCGCGCACTCTGGCACTCCATATTGACTCCATATTGAATTGACCAACGCCCAGCGCGCACTCTGACACTCCATATTGAATTGACCAGCGCCCAGCGCGCACTCTGAATTGACCAGCGCCCAGCGCGCACTCTGACACTCCATATTGAATTGACCAGCGCCCAGCGCGCACTCTGACACTCCATATTGAATTGACCAGCGCCCAGCGCGCACTCTGACACTCCATATTGAATTGACCAGCGCCCACGCGCACTCTGACACTCCATATTGAATTGACCAGCGCCCAGCGCGCACTCTGACACTCCATATTGAATTGACCAGCGCCCAGCGCGCACTCTGACACTCCATATTGAATTGACCAGCGCCCAGCGCCTCTGGCACTCCATATTGAATTGACCAGCGCCCAGCGCGCACTCTGACACTCCATATTGAATTGACCAGCGCCCAGCGCGCACTCTGACACTCCATATTGAATTGACCAACGCCCAGCGCGCACTCTGACACTCCATATTGAATTGACCAGCGCCCAGCGCGCACTCTGACACTCCATATTGAATTGACCAACGCCCAGCGCGCACTCTGACACTCCATATTGAATTGACCAGCGCCCACTCCACTCCATATTGAATTGACCAACGCCCAGCGCGCACTCTGACACTCCATATTGAATTGACCAGCGCCCAGCGCGCACTCTGACACTCCATATTGAATTGACCAGCGCCCAGCGCGCACTCTGACACTCCATATTGAATTGACCAGCGCCCAGCGCGCACTCTGGCACTCCATATTGAATTGACCAGCGCCCAGCGCGCACTCTGGCACTCCATATTGAATTGACCAGCGCCCAGCGCGCACTCTGACACTCCATATTGAATTGACCAACGCCCAGCGCGCACTCTGACACTCCATATTGAATTGACCAGCGCCCAGCGCACTCTGACACTCCATATTGAATTGACCAACGCCCAGCGCGCACTCTGGCACTCCATATTGAATTGACCAGCGCCCAGCGCGCACTCTGACACTCCATATTGAATTGACCAGCGCCCAGCGCGCACTCTGACACTCCATATTGAATTGACCAGCGCCCAGCGAGCACTCTGACACTCCATATTGAATTGACCAGCGCCCAGCGCGCACTCTGGCACTCCATATTGAATTGACCAGCGCCCAGCGCACTCTGACACTCCATATTGAATTGACCAGCGCCCAGCGCGCACTCTGACACTCCATATTGAATTGACCAGCGCCCAGCGCGCACTCTGACACTCCATATTGAATTGACCAGCGCCCAGCGCGCACTCTGACACTCCATATTGAATTGACCAGCGCCCAGCGCGCACTCTGACACTCCATATTGAATTGACCAGCGCCCAGCGCGCACTCTGACACTCCATATTGAATTGACCAACGCCCAGCGCGCACTCTGACACTCCATATTGAATTGACCAGCGCCCAGCGCGCACTCTGGCACTCCATATTGAATTGACCAGCGCCCAGCGCGCACTCTGGCACTCCATATTGAATTGACCAACGCCCAGCGCGCACTCTGGCACTCCATATTGAATTGACCAGCGCCCAGCGCGCACTCTGACACTCCATATTGAATTGACCAGCGCCCAGCGCGCACTCCACTCCATATTGAATTGACCAAGCCCAGCGCGCACTCTGACACTCCATATTGAATTGACCAGCGCCCAGCGCACTCTGGCACTCCATATTGAATTGACCAGCGCCCAGCGCGCACTCTGGCACTCCATATTGAATTGACCAACGCCCAGCGCGCACTCTGACACTCCATATTGAATTGACCAACGCCCAGCGCGCACTCTGGCACTCCATATTGAATTGACCAACGCCCAGCGCACTCTGACACTCCATATTGAATTGACCAACGCCCAGCGCGCACTCTGACACTCCATATTGAATTGACCAGCGCCCAGCGCGCACTCTGGCACTCCATATTGAATTGACCAGCGCCCAGCGCGCACTCTGACACTCCATATTGAATTGACCAACGCCCAGCGCGCACTCTGACACTCCATATTGAATTGACCAGCGCCCAGCGCGCACTCTGACACTCCATATTGAATTGACCAACGCCCAGCGCGCACTCTGACACTCCATATTGAATTGACCAGCGCCCAGCGCACTCTGGCACTCCATATTGAATTGACCAGCGCCCAGCGCGCTCCTGACACTCCATATTGAATTGACCAGCGCCCAGCGCCCACTCCAGAATTGACCAGCGCACTCTGGCACTCCATATTGAATTGACCAACGCCCAGCGCGCACTCTGACACTCCATATTGAATTGACCAGCGCCCAGCGCGCACTCTGACACTCCATATTGAATTGACCAGCGCCCAGCGCACTCTGACACTCCATATTGAATTGACCAGCGCCCAGCGCGCGACACTCCATATTGAATTGACCAGCGCCCAGCGCGCACTCTGGCACTCCATATTGAATTGACCAGCGCCCAGCGCGCACTCTGACACTCCATATTGAATTGACCAGCGCCCAGCGCGCACTCTGACACTCCATATTGAATTGACCAGCGCCCAGCGCGCACTCTGACACTCCATATGAATTGACCAGCGCCCAGCGCGCACTCTGACACTCCATATTGAATTGACCAACGCCCAGCGCGCACTCTGACACTCCATATTGAATTGAGCAGCGCCCAGCGCGCACTCTGACCTCCATATTGAATTGACCAGCGCCCAGCGCGCACTCTGACACTCCATATTGAATTGACCAGCGCCCAGCGCGCACTCTGACACTCCATATTGAATTGACCAGCGCCCAGCGCGCACTCTGGCACTCCATATTGAATTGACCAGCGCGCACTCTGGCACTCCATATTGAATTGACCAACGCCCAGCGCACACTCTGACACTCCATATTGAATTGACCAGCGCCCAGCGCGCACTCTGACACTCCATTTTGAATTGACCAGCGCCCAGCGCGCACTCTGACACTCCATATTGAATTGACCAGCGCCCAGCGCGCACTCTGACACTCCATATTGAATTGACCAACGCCCAGCGCGCACTCTGACACTCCATATTGAATTGACCAACGCCCAGCGCGCACTCTGACACTCCATATTGAATTGACCAGCGCCCAGCGCGCACTCTGACACTCCATATTGAATTGACCAACGCCCAGCGCGCTCTGACACTCCATATTGAATTGACCAGCGCCCAGCGCGCACTCTGGCACTCCATATTGAATTGACCAACGCCCAGCGCGCACTCTGACACTCCATATTGAATTGACCAACGCCCAGCGCGCACTCTGACACTCCATATTGAATTGACCAGCGCCCAGCGCGCACTCCTGACACTCCATATTGAATTGACCAGCGCCCAGCGCGCACTCTGGCACTCCATATTGAATTGACCAGCGCCCAGCGCGCACTCTGACACTCCATATTGAATTGACCAGCGCCCAGCGCGCACTCTGACACTCCATATTGAATTGACCAACGCCCAGCGCGCACTCTGACACTCCATATTGAATTGACCAGCGCCCAGCGCGCACTCTGGCACTCCATATTGAATTGACCAGCGCCCAGCGCGCACTCTGACACTCCATATTGAATTGACCAGCGCCCAGCGCGCACTCTGACACTCCATATTGAATTGACCAGCGCCCAGCGCGCACTCTGGCACTCCATATTGAATTGACCAGCGCGCACTCTGGCACTCCATATTGAATTGACCAACGCCCAGCGCACACTCTGACACTCCATATTGAATTGACCAGCGCCCAGCGCGCACTCTGGCACTCCATATTGAATTGACCAACGCCCAGCGCCCAGCGACCAACGCCCAGCGCGCACTCTGGCACTCCATATTGAATTGACCAACGCCAGCGCGCACTCTGACACTCCATATTGAATTGACCAACGCCCAGCGCACTCTGGCACTCCATATTGAATTGACCAGAGCCCAGCGCGCACTCTGACACTACATATTGAATTGACCAACGCCCAGCGCGCACTCTGGCACTCCATATTGAATTGACCAACGCCCAGCGCGCACTCTGACACTCCATATTGAATTGACCAGCGCCCAGCGCGCACTCTGGCACTCCATATTGAATTGACCAACGCCAGCGCGCACTCTGGCACTCCATATTGAATTGACCAACGCCCAGCGCACTCTGGCACTCCATATTGAATTGACCAACGCCCAGCGCGCACTCTGGCACTCCATATTGAATTGACCAACGCCCAGCGCACTCTGACACTCCATATTGAATTGACCAGCGCCCAGCGCGCACTTGGCACTCCATATTGAATTGACCAGCGCCCAGCGCACTCTGGCACTCCATATTGAATTGACCAACGCCCAGCGCGCACTCTGGCACTCCATATTGAATTGACCAGCGCCCAGCGCACTCTGACACTCATATTGAATTGACCAGCGCCAGCGCACTCTGACACTCCATATTGAATTGACCAAGCCCAGCGCGCACTCTGACACTCCATATTGAATTGACCAGCGCCAGCGCGCACTCTGGCACTCCATATTGAATTGACCAGCGCCCAGCGCGCACTCTGGCACTCCATATTGAATTACCAACGCCCAGCGCACTCTGACACTCCATATTGAATTGACCAACGCCCAGCGCGCACTCTGGCACTCCATATTGAATACCAACGCCAGCGCGCACTCTGACACTCCATATTGAATTGACCAACGCCCAGCGCACTCTGACACTCCATATTGAATTGACCAGCGCCCAGCGCGCACTCTGGCACTCCATATTGAATTGACCAACGCCCAGCGCGCACTCTGGCACTCCACATTGAATTGACCAACGCCCAGCGCGCACTCTGACACTCCATATTGAATTGACCAACGCCCAGCGCACACTCTGGCACTCCATATTGAATTGACCAGAGCCCAGCGCGCACTCTGACACTACATATTGAATTGACCAACGCCCAGCGCGCACTCTGGCACTCCATATTGAATTGACCAACGCCCAGCGCGCACTCTGACACTCCATATTGAATTGACCAGCGCCCAGCGCGCACTCTGGCACTCCATATTGAATGACCAACGCCAGCGCGCACTCTGGCACTCCATAACCAACGCCAGCGCGCACTCTGGCACTCCATATTGAATTGACCAACGCCCAGCGCACTCTGGCACTCCATATTGAATTGACCAACGCCAGCGCACTCTGGCACTCCATATTGAATTGACCAGCGCCCAGCGCACTCTGGCACTCCATATAATTGACCAACGCCCAGCGCACTCTGACACTCCATATTGAATTGACCAAGGTGAATTGACCAACGCCCAGCGCGCACTCTGGCACTCCATATTGAATTGACCAACGCCCAGCGCACTCTGGCACTCCATATTGAATTGACCAACGCCAGCGCGCACTCTGGCACTCCATATTGAATTGACCAGCGCCAGCGCGCACTCTGACACTCCATATTGAATTGACCAGCGCCAGCGCGCACTCTGACACTCCATATTGAATTGACCAGCGCCCAGCGCACTCTGACACTATATTGAATTGACCAACGCCAGCGCACTCTGACACTCCATATTGAATTGACCAGCGCCAGCGCGCCTCTGGCACTTATTGAATTGACCAGCGCCAGCGCACTCTGGCACTCCATATTGAATTGACCAACGCCCAGCGCGCACTCTGGCACTCCATATTGAATTGACCAGCGCCCAGCGCGCCTCTGACACTCCATATTGAATTGACCAGCGCCCAGCGCGCACTCTGACACTCCATATTGAATTGACCAAGCCCAGCGCGCACTCTGACACTCCATATTGAATTGACCAGCGCCCAGCGCGCACTCTGGCACTCCATATTGAATTGACCAGCGCCCAGCGCGCACTCTGGCACTCCATATTGAATTGACCAACGCCCAGCGCACTCTGACACTCCATATTGAATTGACCAACGCCCAGCGCACTCTGGCACTCCATATGAATTGACCAACGCCCAGCGCACTCTGACACTCCATATTGAATTGACCAACGCCCAGCGCGCACTCTGACACTCCATATTGAATTGACCAGCGCCCAGCGCGCACTCTGGCACTCCATATTGAATTGACCAACGCCCAGCGCGCACTCTGGCACTCCATATGAATTGACCAACGCCCAGCGCGCACTCTGGCACTCCATATTGAATTGACCAACGCCAGCGCGCACTCTGGCACTCCATATTGAATTGACCAGCGCCCAGCGCGCACTCTGACACTCCATATTGAATTGACCAGCGCCCAGCGCGCACTCTGACACTCCATATTGAATTGACCAGCGCCAGCGCCACTCTGACACTCCATATTGAATTGACCAGCGCCCAGCGCGCACTCTGACACTCCATATTGAATTGACCAGCGCCCAGCGCGCACTCACTCCATATTGAATTGACCAACGCCCAGCGCGCACTCTGGCACTCCATATTGAATTGACCAACGCCCAGCGCGCACTCTGGCACTCCATCTTGACCAACGCCCAGCGCGCACTCTGACACTCCATATTGAATTGACCAACGCCAGCGCGCACTCTGGCACTCCATATTGAATTGACCAACGCCCAGCGCACTCTGGCACTCCATATTGAATTGACCAGCGCCAGCGCGCACTCTGACACTCCATATGAATTGACCAGCGCCAGCGCGCACTCTGACACTCCATATGAATTGACCAAGCCCAGCGCGCACTCTGACACTCCATGAATTGACCAGCGCCAGCGCGCACTCTGGCACTCCATATTGAATTGACCAGCGCCCAGCGCGCACTCTGGCACTCCATATTGAATTGACCAACGCCCAGCGCGCACTCTGACACTTGAATTGACCAACGCCCAGCGCGTCTGGCACTCCATATTGAATTGACCAACGCCCAGCGCGCACTCTGACACTCCATATTGAATTGACCAACGCCCAGCGCGCACTCTGACTCCATATTGAATTGACCAGCGCCCAGCGCGCACTCTGGCACTCCATATTGAATTGACCAACGCCAGCGCACTCTGGCACTCCATATTGAATTGACCAACGCCAGCGCACTCTGGCACCCATATTGAATTGACCAACGCCTCCTCTGGCATTGAATTGACCAGCGCCCAGCGCGCCTGTTGACACTCCATCCGCCAGCGCGCACTCTGACACTCCATATTGAATTGACCAGCGCCCAGCGCGCACTCTGACACTCCATATTGAATTGACCAGCGCCCAGCGCGCACTCTGACACTCCATATTGAATTGACCAGCGCCCAGCGCGCACTCTGGCACTCCATATTGAATTGACCAACGCCCAGCGCGCACTCTGGCACTCCATATTGAATTGACCAACGCCCAGCGCGCACTCTGGCACTCCATATTGAATTGACCAACGCCCAGCGCGCACTCTGACACTCCATATTGAATTGACGGCCCAGCGCGCACTCTGGCACTCCATATTGAATTGACCAGCGCCAGCGTACACTCTGGCACTCCATATTGAATTGACCAGCGCCCAGCGCACTCTGACACTACGCTGGCACTCCATATTGAATTGACCAACGCCAGCGCGCACTCTGACACTCCATGACCAACGTGAATTGACCAACGCCAGCGCGCACTCTGGCACTCCATGTTCTCGCGCACTCTGGCACTCCATATCTACTGTTCTATTGAATTGACCAGCGCCAGCGCGTCTGACCTCCATATTGAATTGACCAGCGCCCACGCGCACTCACTCCATATTGAATTGACCAGCGCCAGCGCACTCTGACACTCCATATTGAATTGACCAACGCCAGCGCGCACTCTGGCACTCCATATTGAATTGACCAGCGCCCAGCGCGCACTCTGACACTCCATATTGAATTGACCAGCGCCAGCGCGCACTCTGACACTCTGTTCTCCAGCGCCCAGCGCACTCTGACACTCCATATTGAATACCAACGCCAGCGCGCACTCTGACACTCCATATTGAATCCAATGCCCAGCGTCTGACACTCCATATTGAA
The DNA here is from genome assembly GCF_018296145.1 of Oncorhynchus tshawytscha. Lineage (NCBI taxonomy): Eukaryota > Metazoa > Chordata > Actinopteri > Salmoniformes > Salmonidae > Oncorhynchus > Oncorhynchus tshawytscha. The sequence continues at coordinate 2,362 of NW_024609604.1, read as the reverse complement.
TTGACCAGCGCCCAGCGCACTCTTGAATTGACCAACGCCCAGCGCGCACTCTGGCACTCCATATTGAATTTACGAACACACCCTGTGTTGTTACACAATAGTATGGTGGTAATAACACAGGTTTATCCATCCAAAACTTTTCAATAATTGACCACTTGTCTTTTGAACACACCTGTTGTACGGACTAGTAGGGTGGTAATAACACAAGCTTATCAGTCATGTCCTCATAAGAGACTGTTTGGTTCACATTTCACTCATCATTTGGCATTTTCACATATGACTGTCTACTCAACTAAATTGTAAAATGTAAAACAAGGTAATTTTCTTGTTATTATAATTATATATCTCTCCATTACCGTCTATAGATTGACCAACGAGACAGTTGCTTTATTAATGTACTACCATCTGGTTTAGACAGGACCTTTCCAGAAGTTGAGCGTGGGGCAGGTATGTTAGGTAGGTGGGCATTTATACAGTACTCTATATATACAGTGATCACTTTCTGGTTTAGATGTGGTTGCCATAGCAGTAGGCTACTACACAATCACAACTGATTTTTCTAGTTGGATTCAATTAACCAAAGTTTAGCTGGTCATTGAGTGCCATTGGATCTGGCAATAGGCTTGTTCTTGTGAACCACCGGTGGGTGGGGTGTCTGTTTTACAAGCCAAAGAGAGAAGGGGCTGGTTTATCTTGTTGTATTTGGGTCTTTATTGAAAGTCCACTCTGGGCCCTGTTCTTCTTCCTGTTCTGTTCTTTCTGCAGTCTACCTGTTCTCCTGCAGTCTACCTGTTCTCCTGCAGTCTACCTGTTCTCCTGCAGTCTACCTGTTCTCCTGCGGTCTACCTGTTCTCCTGTCTACCTGTTCTCCTGCAGTCTACCTGTTCTCCTGCAGTCTACCTGTTCTCCTGCAGTCTACCTGTTCTCCTGCAGTCTACCTGTTCTCCTGCAGTCTACCTGTTCTCCTGCAGTCTACCTGTTCTCCTGCAGTCTACCTGTTCTCCTGCAGTCTACCTGTTCTCCCTCTGCAGTCTACCTGTTCTCCTGCAGTCTACCTGTTCTCCTGCTCCTGCAGTCTACCTGTTCTCCTGCAGTTCTCCTGCGGTCTACCTGTTCTCCTGCAGTCTACCTGTTCTCCTGCAGTCTACCTGTTCTCCTGCAGTCTACCTGTTTTCCTGCAGTCTACCTGTTCTGCTGCAGTCTACCTGTTCTTCTGCAGTCTACCTGTTCTCCTGCAGTCTACCTCTACTCCGGTCTACCTGTTCTCCTGCAGTCTACCTGTTCTCCTGCAGTCTACCTGTTCTCCTGCAGTCTACCTGTTCTCCTGCGGTCTACCTGTTCTCCTGCAGTCTACCTGTTCTCCTGCAGTCTACCTGTTCTCCTGCAGTCTACCTGTTCTCCTGCAGTCTACCTGTTCTCCTGCGGTCTACCTGTTCTCCTGCAGTCTACCTGTTCTCCTGCAGTCTACCTGTTCTACTCTGTTCTCCTGCAGTCTACCTGTTCTCCTGCAGTCTACCTGTTCTCCTGCGGTCTACCTGTTCTCCTGCAGTCTACCTGTTCTCCTGCGTTCTCCTGCAGTCTACCTGTTCTCCTGCAGTCTACCTGGTCTACCTGTTCTCCTGCAGTCTACCTGTTCTCCTGCAGTCTACCTGTTCTCCTGCAGTCTACCTGTTCTCCTGCAGTCTACCTGTTCTCCTGCAGTCTACCTGTTCTCCTGCAGTCTACCTGTCTCCTGCAGTCTACCTGTTCTCCTGCAGTCTACCTGTTCTCCTGCAGTCTACCTGTTCTCCTGCAGTCTACCTGTTCTCCTGCAGTCTACCTGTTCTCCTGCAGTCTACCTGTTCTCCTCAGTTCTCCTGCAGTCTACCTGTTCTCCTGCAGTCCTGTTCTCCTGCAGTCTACCCTGTTCTCCTGCAGTCTACCTGTTCTCCTGCAGTCTACCTGTTCTCCTGCAGTCTACCTGTTCTCCTGCAGTCTACCTGTTCTCCTGCAGTCTACCTGTTCTCCCTGCAGTCTACCTGTTCTCCTGCAGTCTACCTGTTCTCCTGCAGTCTACCTGTTCTCCTGCAGTCTACCTGTTCTCCTGCAGTCTACCTGTTCTCCTGCAGTCTACCTGTCTCCTGCCTGTTCTCCTGCAGTCTACCTGTTCTCCTGCAGTCTACCTGTTCTCCTGCAGTCTACCTGTTCTCCTGCAGTCTACCTGTTCTCCTGCGGTCTACCTGTTCTCCTGCAGTCTACCTGTTCTCCTGCAGTCTACCTGTTCTCCTGCAGTCTACCTGTTCTCCTGCGGTCTACCTGTTCTCCTGCAGTCTACCTGTTCTCCTGCAGTCTACCTCCTGTTCTCTCCTGCAGTCTACCTGTT